>NC_056735.1:1939286954-1939531954 GCF_019279795.1 Protopterus annectens | reverse complement strand
AGGCATGTAAGTTTATTAACGATGGTCCTTACGTTACAATTGGGAACTACAAAAGAACAATAGCAAGCCCTGGATACTGTAACTGTAACACTGGTATGGTTGTTTATGTGGCAACCTGCTTATCCTGCCCTGCATTCTATATAGGAATGACAACTAGAAAATTAAGACAAAGAATACTTGAACATACAAGAGATATAAAGAACAAAAAAACAACAAATTCCCTATTTATTCATTGTCAAAGATGTGTAAGTTTTAATAAATTTATATTTTTTGTCATAGATAAGATTTACACAAGAGATTTTGGGGGTGACTATCAAAATATGTTAGAAGTAAAGGAGTGCTTATGGCAAGTTAGACTGGATGCTAGTACAAAGCCTGGCATCAATGATGTTGTCTCTTTAGCCTGTATTTTAAAACAAAAGGCTTTGTTGGTATAAAATTCTAAAATCCTAAAAAACACATTGGGATAGTAGTTTATCTATCTATCTATTTATCTGTTTTACAATTATAATATTTGACACATAATAACAGTTTTTTTTATTGTGTACATTTGTGAACATTTTACATAATGATATATTTTGCAAAATGATACATTACAACACTTAGTGTGGCATTATTGTGAAGGGTTAATATGTGGCGAATTAAGTGAATAATTATTGATGGTAATTATGTAATTGATGCTTATGTCTTATTGGTTATTGTCAGGTTACAAATTTCTTTAAATATGATCTGTAATAATGAGTTAACTGACTCTGAAGATGCCCTTGGTTGGGTGAAAGCACTTAGTCAGTTACAGATGATGTTGTTTTAGACCTTGGATGATTAAAGTCTTTGTGAATTTTACTTTGGGCTGCATTGGTATTTTCTTTTTACCAGTTCCTTCCTGCTTTCGATTATACACACACACACACACACACACACACACACACACACATATATATATATATATATATATATATATATATATATATATATATATATATATATATATATCGACGTTATAAAGTCAAATTTGTGAAACCACAAAAACTCAGAACCGTGAAATTCAAAATCTCACAGACTGGAGATTTTGAATTTCGCACTTCTACTGCACACACACATACACCATCCTCCCCACACACAAACACAAGCTCTCTACTACATAAAAGCAGGTGGGCAAGCCCCCCTGCACCCCCCATTTAGAAGCTCGAAATACTGAACTATTGAAATTCAGTATTTCAAGTCCATAAAGTGGAATCCTGAAAACAGTGAAAGCTCAGAAGTGCAAATTTCAAAAACTCAAATACTGGCGGTTTTGAATTTCACGCATCTGAGGTTTCACTGTGGTTATGAATTCAGGTAAGTGTGTCTGTGTGTGTGTGTGTGTGTGTGTGTGTGTGTGTGTGTGTGTGTGTGTGTGTGTGTGTGTGTGTGTGTGTGTTACGTGTTTTGGGTAGGGGCTGTGGTGTGTGTCAGTGTGTTTTGTTACTGTGATGTGTGTGTGCGAGGAAAATGTAGCTTGTGTGGTGGTGTTTTGTGTGTGTTTGTGTGTAGTGTGACCTCGGAGTGAGAATATTTAAGTAGGGGGTGTGGGGGCACAGCCCCATAGAGATGCAGGGGCTTGCCCTGCTATATAGTAGAGAGCTTGTGTTTGTGTTTGGGGAGGATGGTGTGTGTGTGTGTGTGTGTGTGTGTGTGTGTGTGTGTGTGTGTGTGTGTGTGTGTGTGTGTGTGTGTGTGTGTGTGTGTGTGTATGTATCATTGGAATGTTTAGTACTTCCACATCGTACATTCCCTATGGTAGACTGACTGTTCTGCATAATATTTTACAGATATCATCAGGACATCTTACAGCTGAGATGGCTTTCTGTCAACTTGTTGTGGGTATGTTGTGCAGGGTCCTGGGTTCAAGTCTTGCAAGTGCTGGTGATTGTGTTTCAAAGCATATCTGTTCAGCTTTGGAGGAAGGGGAAATGGCAATAATTACAAGAGATCCCTAATTTGGGCCCCTTCACCCCCATTAAGAGTGTGTTTGGTCAGATGTTTTGCAGTGAGAGGTTCAAAGTGTGGATCCAATGTGCGAATGCGATACACATTTATATATTTATTCATATCACTTCACTGAAAGTCCATTATTGTGGGAAGAAATAGCCAGGGAATTGTTATGGCTAGACATGTATAGGCCCAAGGGCCAATAGTCTAGTGCCAACCTATGAAAATATGACACACATTTCATTGAGACCAAATCACCTAAAGTTCATTTCACTGAAAATTCATTTCACATAAAACTCATTTCACTGACAGCTAATACTCTAATCCAAGTCAAAGGTATATGTCCTTTTCCCCACTGTAGTGTGATCTTAGTGTTAGTATATATAGTTAGAGGGGGTGAGGGGCCCAGCCACCCCCCACATTGGTGGGTGTTGGGGGCATATCCCCAACTTAATTTGGTTTTCTGTTGACTGGTTTTGTTTTACATTATCTGGTAAAACCCAACTAGGTGGGGGGCTGCACCCCTACACCCCAAAATGTGGGGGGCTGTGTCCCATATATTATAACACCAGGATCGCACTGCAGTGGGGAAAAGGACATATACCTTTGACTTGCAATAGAGTACTATTTGTCAGTGAAATGAGTTTTAGGTAAAATGAACTTTAGGTGATTTGGTCTCAGTAAAATTGGTGTCAGTGCAATGGTCTTTCAATGAAGTGATACGAATACATATATATATATATATATCTATATATATATATATATATATATATATACACACACACACACACATACATACATACATACATCTACATATATAAATACATTTTCCCTACTGTTGAATGACTGTGCTGCATGATATGTTTGAGAAAACATCGAATTTATTTGCAGCTCAAATGTCTTAGTGGCAAATCACTGTGGTTATAATGTGCAGGATGCTGGGCATGAGACTTGCAAGGGCTGATTATTTTATTGCCGAGCAGAACAAGGGTTGTTGGATAGAGATTGATTAAGGCACTTTTAAGCAGTTGTAAGTGGGTTTGTGTGATGATAAGCAATGTTATCTCCCGATTAAATAGGCTTACTGACAGTTAGCTTTAAAAGTGCTTAATCTGTGTATGAATTGCTTAGCACTGCACAAACAGGCTCAATCCCACTTATTACTGCTTAAAAGTGCTTACTCCCGCTTATCCCTGTGTTCATTTCTTTACATTAAAAGAAAAAGGAGTGATAGGCAAGTGGTGAAAATGGGGCATGCAGAGGGAAAAACAATAGGGAAAGTAGCTAGGGATGTGCAGGACAGGTGTAGGGAAGGTCCATGGCTGTCCATTTCTTTTACAGCAACAGCTGTGCATATATATTGAATTTGCAGGTAGATTTGGACACTCAAATCCCAGAGAGAGGGATGAGGACAACAATAATGTTTTGTGAAGCCAATTATACCAGATTACATGTGTCCAGTGGACACCTGTGCGAAATGGACAGCTATGTATGGGGCGAGATTTTTTTGGGGAACATATTGCCTTTTTTTTTTAAGGTGAGAGTGGGATGTTAGGGAATGATAGTAGGTATATCTGGGGAGGTAGGTTGGGTAGGAAGACAGACAAGACAGACAAAACAGCATAGAGGGGTGGTATATGACATGTGGGGGGATTAACACCTTGGATGGGGAGGGTTGTTTGGAAATCGGAAGCCCATGAGCCCCCAAATGGAAACAATGGTACTGAGGTCCCAACCCATGGGCAGTCACCACTGCACCTTCAATCTTCAAAGCCCAGAAGGAGGCTGTGCTGAGGGCAGGTTAAGAGGGGCAGGCTGACCCTCTAATTGTGCCATGCAGCCCTCAAGCTGGGGTAGCAGATCTTCAAACTCCCTTCAGAGCTCGCTACACACAAATCCCCGGACCTGACTACAGGTGAAAATTTCCTGTCTGTTCCCGCTCCCGGGGGGGTGAACCTATCCCTTGAGCTGGTTCCACCTGAAGGTGGTGCAGGACTAGTGGATGAGGAGGTCTCGGGGTGGGTCTCAGATGTGCTGGATCTCGGAGCCACAGCCAGATGAGGAGGGAAAGGTTGGTCTGCTGGGACCAGCTTTCCCAAAAGTGCTATGGTGTTGCAGTTTTAAAAAAATATGTGGGTTAGTAATAGTCAATACAATCCAAGATTAGTTATAATAGCATGCATATATAGTCTAATTAACCCAAAACACCAGATATGAAACAGTTGCATAGCAAACAGAACACATGCATATATGGAAGCACAGTGGCCATTACAACAGCATGCATGTTACATTGATAGGAATAGGTCACCAATGATAGTATGTCAACATGGAACATTAATAGAAACACATTTCAATATTTATTGAACAATAGGACATGTCCCAACAGTAGGTTTGGTGTAAACATACCCATTGGTTTGTGTATTTAGATTATTGTTGCAGATATGGTGGGGGGAGAGAGAGATGTCAATTAACAAATCATATATCCTTATAGTTCTCACAACTTTAATGATCATTGCTCTAATCATTAAGGTACAGGTATTATTACACTACCCTATGGCCATGGTTTGACCAGTGGTATGTTTGTAACAAGTGCATACTTCATCTGTCTTATAGCTAAATTCTAAGTCTCTTACCTGGTGTACCTGTGGAGGGAATGTTTAACACTACCTGACTGTTTCTACGCATATTCCCAGATTCCAAGTTAATATTATGCATCTACATCTCAATCTCTTTTTGCACACTCTGGTCAAAACTTGACAACATGGGGGTACAACCAGGGACATATTTTGAATATTGCTCTCATAAACTTGGAGGGCTGATAGAGTGACAGGATTTGTTTTCATATATATTTTCTGAAGGTTTTGATGTCTAAAAATCAAACATATGCCATTATTTGCTGACTACACATCTAAGATCATCCCACTGATTTGCCACAGGAACAGGGGAACAGGCAGAAAATATGACCCAATTATCTGGACATTCTGAAAGGATGTGTACAGTTGAGAGGTATGATTATGTATACAGCTTACTGCCACTCCCAGGATTCAAACCATTGCTATGTCTGATAAAATTAACACAATTTAAGTGTCAGCAGTGTGCTGTTTAAATATTGCTGTCTATCTTTTCACTGTTTTCTGTCTAAGTCTGTTGTGGTTGTACAATCTGACCGTGTAATTACAACAGCCTCAAACCGATATTTCTAGACATATTTTTGTGTAGCACAGTGTGAGAAATAGTGGTTGACACAACGGTACTATTCTGATATCAGATGTTACTAAATGCTACATGTCAGCCATACAATACCAGAGTAAACACTACCAGTCCAGGATTTCAATCTTTATTGGCAGACACAGTTTTCTTATCTGACAGACCTGTGGAGGGAATGTTTGTTAACCCTACCCGACTGTTTCCACACATATTCCCAGATTCTGAGTTAATATTATGCACATACCTCTCAATCTGTTAATGCACACACATTGGTCATAGCTTGACAACATGGGGTAGAAATGGGACATATCTTGACTATTGCTTTCATAGACTTTTGGAGAGTTGCTAGAGTGACATGTTTGTTTTCATATATATTTTTCTGAAGGTTTTGAGGTCTGAAAATCAGATGTATTTCATTATTTGCTGACTAAAATTCTGAGATCATCCCATTGATTTGTCAGGGAGATAGGGTAACAGGCAGAAAATATGAGCCAATTATCTGGACATTCTGAACAAATCTGTACAGTTAAGAGGTATAATTATGCATACAGCTTACTACCACTCCCAAGATTCGAACCATGGCTGTGTCTGCTAAAAATAAGTCACAGTATATTGTGCTATTTGGATACTGCTGTCTATCTCTTCAGTGTTTTCTGTCTAAGTCTCTCTCAGTTGTACAATCTGACCTTGTAATTACAACAGTCTTATACAGACATTGCTAGACATTTTTATTATGTAGCACAGTGTGGGTAACAGTGGTTAATACAAGATTACTATTCAGAGAATGCAACACTAAAAATGCCATATGATACCAGAGTAAACACAACCAGTCTAGGAGTTAGAGCTTTATTGCCAGACAGTTACAGTTTTATTTAAATATGACCTATATGGGACTATTACTGTCATATTGAAATCAGTACAACGCATAAACAAAACAGTTTTTATACTTGCAGCTGACTTTCTACTACTTTTATATTTATTTGGTATGACTACTACAAGCAGGATTGTTACTCAACAGCCTCACATTGCAGCCTTTGCAGCCTACTCACATGGGCTTCCTGATTCACAGCCTGCTCAGTTGCAGCTGTAAGGGAAATAGAGAAATATTTAGCCATACCTATCCATCATATACACAGGCTGGACATTATTAAACAATTACTGACATGTGTACTTACACACTGCTGGGACAACACCCCTCTGCCTTGAATCTTGGATCCATTGGTCCAAGAGCTCTCTCTTACTCCGTTTCAAGTCAGCATAGTGGTGCCTGACCTGCTCACCAGTCTGATGGATAGCAGTGGAACTGGTGAGGTCACGGGTGAGACGGTCCCAGGCTTCCACTTTATATTGGGAGCCTTAGTACTGACCCTGCATCAGTCTCTTGTCATGGTTTTTTACCAGGAGTACTATCATGATCTTGGACTCCTGGATGCCCCAGCACTGCACACAGAAGCGCATGCCCTCTCCGACTCCAGCCATTCTGCCTTCAGTGGGAAGCTGCAACCAGTTATGAGCTGTATTCCCATCTGTGGGGTTTAAATACAGCTGATTTCCTGCCCTTTGCCATGATTGGACGGTTTTGAATATGCTAAGCTAAGCTATGGGAAAACCTGCTTAGCTAAGGTTGGCATTGCTTAAAGGGACAGGTTCAGCACTGCTTACCAATGGGCAAATCCACTTAGCTGGGCTACTCATTGCTTAGCAGTCATATTTACACAATCCTTATACCTGGTAAGCAGAGCTGTGCAATGCTTAGCATTGCTTATTTTTCATTTTATAGACTATCTGCTGTTTGGCATTGATTCATCATTCATTACATATTATAAATTTGTTTACTGTCCTGACATCTCCCAATGTGTTTTCATTACATTTATTCATGCGTGACTATACTGTATGGGGCACTTGTGTTTATATGGGGATTTCACAACTTTATTAAACTGACACCTCAGATCTGGACCTAATGCAGTACTCAGGTTAACAAATATAAGTTATTTAGTAGGTAATACAAAAAAATTGTTTATGCACTGCTGTCATAATTAAAATGTGAATTGGTTACAGTGGGGATCTAACCAGGAATGGTTGCTCGCAAAGTGTATGCTCTAATCACTACACTACTGCAATACTGTTTATGTTAGATGTCTCTTGCTATTTAACTTCTTGTGTTGTTTAAGCTGGACTAAGCGTAGCTAAGCAATGGTCACACCCATGCAGCTACGCTTAAATTTTATCGCATTTATAAAAAAAAAGTTTTGTTGTGTTATTTTAGCAATACCCTTCAGAATATTCCTGCTAATGCTAAACCCTGTACTTTTATCAGCTTTCTGTTTCATGGTGGGTATACCTCTCAACCATTTAGAGCAAAATATTTGGACAAACCCTAAAATGATGGGTGGACAAATAGGGTCAGATTTTAAATATTGCTCTTGCAAACTTAAAAAGTTGATATAATAATAGATCTTGCATTAACATGGATTTTCTGAAGGATGTGAAGTCTTAAACTCAAATGTTTTCATTATTTAATGACTTCAATCCTGAACTATTTGCCAGGAAAGTACATATTTCAGGAGGAACACACCAAAAATATGAGGCAAAAATCTGGACATTCTGTGAAAATCTGTACAGTTGAGAGGTATGGTGGTGGGACATTTGTCCCTTTTACCTTTGCCATGTTTGTTTTCCTGATGTGTTGGAGGTGTTATGAGCATTCTCACTCATTTTAATTGCCAAAAGGCAATTCTGGAGTGCAGGGGCTTGTGTATTGCGAGAGCTCTGCTCTCAGACACACCCACTGCACTCGTACACAGCTCTGTGTCCATTTAACAGCACAGGCAGCACGCCTTCATGAATATTGTTATTGTTACGTACAGAAAAAGACAAAAGCAAAGCTTAATATCCTTAAATATAACAGTAAAATTATTCAGGATTTTTTTCACATTATATTCCCTATAGTGACCAAGCAAAATCCATTGCCATCTAAACAGTCTTAAGTTCACTTTTACATATAATGGGGGTGGGGGCAGTGGCAGGCCTTTTTTAATAAAAACTATTATGATGAAACATTTTATTTGTTTACCATGGTTTTGATTCTGTAGAACTGAGCCATGTCACATTGTTATCACATTATTGCTCAGTTTGTAATAATATTGTGTCTTTGGTTACCTGCGTGTAGTATATAAATAAATCAGATTTATCTGGCAAAGATATGCTGAATATGTTGACATTCAAATGCATATTTTAACAGGAACTTGACTGAATCTAATCTCATAAACTAAGTTATTCTTTTTAATGCAGAAAGAATTCAAGCATACTTTAATGTAAACAAGATTAGACTATCTTAGTTATATATCATTTGGATACAACATTTTATAATTAAATTTGTTTTTGTCATAGCACTTGTCAGATGAAAATTGTCTGAGTAGAATATATTTAAAATTGAACTTAAAAAAACAAAAATATATAAATCTAACTTTATCTGCAAAAATAAAAAAAAATGTTTTGCACTGTATATTTGTCAGGTGCACTTTGCATTTGCCAAACAATCCATCTGCAACATTTATGCATTATTTTGAATTATCAGTCTGTGTCTGTTTGTATGTGTCTGTTGTGATTAAGTGCTAAGGCATATGTGAGTGCAGAGGGTATATGTGTTTCTGTGCATGTGCATTGTGTTTTTGGTGAGGTTCATGTGTACAAATGAATAAATATAAAATAAATATCCAGCTATACCTATATACATTCATTTATGTAATACATAAATCTGTATGCACTGTGTGTGTCTGCACATGTGTCTCAACTGAGACATCAGTGTAATCAGTCAAGGATAATTTGTTTAGAACTCATAACTGCTTTACTGAAACTAAAAGATATTAGCTAGATGATTAGCCCTTATTTGGGTTTCCTCAGATTTTGCAGTTATAACAGTCCAACTACTAATGACATACCCCGAGATTCAGCAAGCTCTGCACAGCGTGCAGGAATAGTGCAGGAGCTGCTGGAGGCAATATGGCCACAGAGAGATCCAGGAACAAGCTCCCGGGACATACACAAGCTCTCCTGCAATATTCCTGCTCAGACACAGCTCCGGTATGCAAATTACCCTATTTGCAGGTGAAAACCATGCAAATGAGGTGAATTTGCAATGCAGGAAGCTGGCAGCTGACCATGCAGGACTAGTGTAATCTGCAGAAATGTACTCAGTTAGTAACTGAGTACATTTCTGCATTAGTAACTGAGTACATTTCTGCAAACTACAAAATGGAGCCATGACAGCTCCAAATAAAGGGTGTATATAACATGTAAAGAATGCCAATGGTCAAATATATGGCCACTGGCATGGAAAACAATTGCAAAAAAAATATATATAACTTTTATTTTTTGGCTGATTTCTGCCGGTTAAGCATAGGGCAGTGGAGCGCAAATGGGATCGGCTGGAAAATAACAGAAAAACCCTGAAAAAAAGCTTTCCCTGCAAAATCACAATTTTGCCATTAAAGTCAATGGCAGGCAGAAGACCACAAGGCCAGTGAATAGTGGTTGCTAAGGGGAAAGGCTCAGTGTCAGACTTGTAACTAGGCTTTAGCAAGCAATCCTTTGCAAATGAGGGGAATAATACTGAATCCCAGATTCCCTCTCATGGCTAGCCTGCACCCAACCGTGTAGGTGCAGGTAGACCATGGTGCAAGCCTAAGAGCTAGCTGTCATCATAGAGGGGTGTGTCAGGCATACTGTAAGCTTACTGGAGACCTGTGGCTTGGGTTTGTCCTTAGCTTAGCAGAGCTAAGCAAGGGGGTGTGTCTGAAGCTGCTAAGCACTCTTTACATTGCCTAAGCGGGTGTGTACACCACGCACCGTGTTTTTAACGAAAAAAAAAAAGTAAACCAGGAAATAGCAGCTCTGTGCACATCTGAGCACTGTGTTTGCACGGCACACACCTGGGCTTAAATAGGAAAGCAATGAGAAGAGAAAACAGCAGTAGGAAGGTAATCAAAGAGAACTAGTATAGCTGGCAGGTGAAATATATCAGAATCAGCCACTTACACAGGCAGCAGCCCAGCCCAGACCAGCACACTACTACAAACTATGCAGACAGCTTTCCCTCTGTTTTTTTCCCAAGAAGTCTACACCACCAGTGTACACAAGCAGGGAAATTGTACCTAACAAAAGCAACAAAATGATAGGGGCTGCATTAGCTCTCATAAATCAACATGTGGAAGAGGCTGTGGGTGGTGAGGATGAGAATGCTGACAACCAAACCACAGTGAGGAGAAGGCAAAGAGTGCACAGACCCAGGGTAACCTACTAAGTCCTTCATGAGCTGGAGATAATGGAGCGCTAAAGGGTGGTTAGGGACCTCGGACAGCAAATTGTTGAGCTGTACAGTCCAAGCCAAACACACAGAACCAACAGAGGGAAACCTATCCCAGTGGAAACCAAGGTATGTGTAGGCATAAGAATACTAGCCACAGGTACCATGGGGATCTCACAGGCATCAGCATCCAGGGTACTCCACCAGTTCTTGGATGCCATGTCAGCATATGCCGGTGAGCACGTATATTTCCACAACACCCAAGAGGCATTGAACAGCAATATGCATCTCTTCCACGAAATAGCAGAATACCCTAAGGTAGTAGGTGCTATAGACTGCATGCACATACACATCAAAGCACAACCCGGTGAGCGGGGTAGGGTCTACATCAACGCAAGGGCTTCCCCTCCATCAACTAACAGGGCATGTGTGATTTCCAGGGCATTATAATGAATGTGTGTGCTGGCTGCCCTGGAAGCTATCATGACTCCCACATCTGGCATATGATGCGGCTGTACCAGAGATTTGCCAGTGGGGACATCCCTTATGGCCACCTAAAGGGGGATGCTGGTTATGCACTGGAGCCATGGCTGATGATACCCATCAGAAATGCACACACACCCGAACAAGAACTCCATAATGAGGCACACGCATATACCAGAATCATAATAGAGCTTGTGTTTGGGATGCTCAAGTCATGGTTCCAGTGCCTGGGCATATGTGCAGTACTTGCAGTACTCGCCAGCTACATGTACCCAAATTGCCATTGTATGTGCCATGCTACACAGTATGATCCTGTGAAAGCAGATGCAGCAGGAACAGCACAGGGCAGGGTCACATAGCCCCCCACCATTGGCAAGGCTTGCACAGGCACAGAGTGACTTGGAACAATCTGAGCTTGCACCAGTAGGCAGAAGGAAGCGTGCCCAGTATGCCCAGGCCTTGGCAAAGAAGCAACGCATAGCACATACACTGGCACGGTAGGAACGCATGGAATGACACCTCTCTCTGACTCACACATACAGTAAAAGGGATGACAAACATGACAATACCTGTGCTTAACCATGTATAGGGAGTGTCCTATGTGCACCTGACATAGTCAGCCCTCCAGCACCATCCTCAATACAGGCACAGCCACAAGGTAAGTCACTCTCCCTATCAATTGCTGAATGGAGCAGTATGTTTTGTTACTTGTATCTATGGTATGGATGTGAGCATGCAAGGGAATTGGGTGTCTGAATGGGATGCCAGCAGATAGTAGACACCTATAGTGGCAGCATGAAATCTGTAACAAATACTGGTGTCACCATAGAAGTCAGTACTAGACAAGGTGAATACCCACTGCAGGATATGTGGTGGGATAAATGTCTGTCCATAGGACACACATATGCCAATCAGGGAGGCTCACATACCCAACAACAGTCTCAGCCAGCAGCACAGGCATAGGCAAACAAAAAGAAAAGCTGTCCTAATGCCTGTGATTAATGGCTTTGCATAACAGCCTCTCTCCAGACCTACACAGACAGACAGACTACAACAGGTCAGGCACTGGGATGTTAGTTCTGAAGGGTAAGAATTCTGAAACTGAAATGTAAGTCAATAAAACCTAAGAACTGTAATACACTGATATGCCTCTAGTCTTCATGATAGATCAGAATACAGAATGTAATGGAGAACCTGAAATACCAGTAGAGTCATAGCAAATGTGTACAGTTGTCAGGTGCCCCCCCACACAATCCTTATATAGAAATGTAGTAACATATATGTGTAGGTATAATAACAGTGGACCACAGATTACCTGAGCCGGCCATAGTAGCAGGATAGATTGTAGCATGTGTACAATATGCAGGGCTACATGTGTTAGGTTAGTGTGTGTTGTATATTGTGTGAGAGTGGTCAGCATGTTGGCATGGTGAGGTTTGTCCTGATGGCCATTGGCCAGTAGTGCTGATGACAGGGCCAAGTTATGAAAACTGCAGAGCCAAACACAATGCATCCCAGCAAAACACATTCCAGCAGTAAGCCATAGTAATTGTTTGGATGTAATATCTGTCATCATCTGAAAGATGGACATGGCATGAATGTGGGCCGAGACATACAAACAGTACACAGGTGGAGGTACCCCAGACAGTATATAATATGTTACTGTCAAATGGACACACCTTTGGAATTGTACATACAGGTTAGCAGCATATTAGTTGGATTTGTAGTATGGAATACTGATGTAATCTGGCCAAACACTAGCAGACCACAAAGGTCACAGGTATGAAGTATTGAGAAACTGCTGATGTCCCTGCACAAGCCAGCATAAGTGGAATGTCCCACGTATATCTGTAAGTCAGATGCAAGTAGCATCCATAGCACACATGCACCCAGCTCACCCCACCATCACCCAAAGGTACCTAACAGCTCTTATCCCTGCTGTTGAGAATGAGTGCAATATGACCCTCACCTCCGTATGGAAATAGCCACAGACTTCAGCATGCTGAACAAGTGTCCCATGCAGGTGTGTCCCTAGCTGTAAACAACAAACTGCTAGCATCCACACCACTGGATAAATAATGACAAAAACCATTGACATTAACACCTTGCACACCTACCCTGTCACCCAGGGGAATATAGTGGCTTGCAGTCTGGGACTGTAGGAGTGACACAATGCAACGGCCTGCTACAGCTGGCCTGCATCACTACCAAATGCCCTACAGTCCTCTGCCAAAGGCCTGTGTCTCACCCATACTGCCAACGTATGTTATTTCATGAACTCCCAAATAACAGCACAGCACAGTCCTCAGAAGCCAAATGCAAGGCCATGTCGACAAATCCAGGTAACATGCCAACCATGTCCTACTGGATGAACTGTGGACCAACACTAAATTACTGATGGGATGAAGTGATAACTATAGGGAACTTATCAGATAATGTTTGCATAATGTTTGGAAGAGGATAGAATAACATAGGGGGTTAGGAGCATGGATGCCATGGAGTGTCTGAAGTATGAAACTCAGCATTGTGCACATACAATCCCTGCCTGCAAACACAGGAATGGGTGGCTACAAACCTGCTTGTAAACCACTGTGTGAAGGGGGTAATGACCAGAAATATGACTCTTGCCTCTGGGTAACTTGTGTGAATCTGTACAGCTGTGAGGTATGGCCAAAGCAGGATATGGCAATACTGTCACATCGATGGATGTACATGCATGGGATCCTCAGCCACCACTGTACCAAGGTGCTGAACCATTTACACAAACCCATCAGCAAGTGTCTGCAGCTTCCACTCCAGAATGGCACAATTGTGCATGTAGGTTGCAGACCACAATACTGGACACAGCTGCATTCACCCTGTGTTCTCCAGGAAATTACTGCAAGCAAATATGTATACCTGACAACAGTTGATGACATAAAACATCACAGTGTAAAACAGTACATATGTCTGAATATCTCTGCTAACACCAAAACCATGTAGCAGAAGCAGCACAGACACTATTACATACAGTAACCCACTATCCTTTGCCCATTTTGACCCCATATTGTTAACTGATCTACAGATATCCCACAGAGACAGGTTGCGAGCTGTAGGTGTAGAACACAAAAGCCTGCACAGGAGTACAACTTACCTGGAATGCATTCACACATCCAGTACAGAAGGTCATATTGGGCATGTTCCCACAAATAGAGAAATGATGCCCATGTCTGACAACAAAATACTGAAAGGTTATACTGGGCATGTTCCCACACTTACAGACATGAAGTCCATGTCTGGCAACAACAGTATCTGACAGTCACAAATATTTGTGCACACACTACATTTTGCACACCAGTCATGCTTTGCACACACATTGGATAGGAATACGCACACATATCCAAGGACAACACACTATAATAGGCCAACATTACACATACATAGATGGGTGGAAGAGACTGACAGACAATGACAAAGACCCTGCCATCATGAGACATGTCCCACCCAGCACACATCCAATTGGCTAAAACCACAGATGTGCAAATGTTAATCACTGTAGATATTTGCCTCTGGTATCCCTCAGCACTATAGGGTCTATGGTGCTTATGATAACTGTGTAACATGAATGTACAAGTCAGTATTCATCTAGCAGATGTATACACGTACCTGTGAAATATAAACCTGTGTGTGCCTGAGTGTTGTGTGCCTGCTTCCAGATGATTGGTTTATGGTCCATGCACACACACTGCACTCCCTTTTGTTCTACTATGCCAAGCCTGCTGATGTCATTTACCTTGAAATACACCTTTGGAGAAGAAGTAGCCCTCTAAGCTCTGTGGTGCGAGCTACAACTGTGTAATGCTATTGTATGATATACTAGTTAGGCAGGAGTTCTAATCTCAGACATGGCAACTGTGTGTGTGTAGAAATCAATGCTTTTGTGGGCATTCACAGACACTACACTCCCCATTGCCCAACTTTGATAAGCCTGTTGATGTCATTCTGTCATTCATCTTGAAATACACCTTTGGGGAAAGAGTAGCCCTGTAAGCTCTGTGGTGTGAGCTATAGCTGCATAATGCTATAGTGTGATGTACTAGTTAGGTAGGAGGTCTAATCCCAGACATGACAAGTGTGTGTGGGGGGTTGGTTTTGTGTGTGTGTGTGTGTGTGTGTGTGTGTGTGTGTGTGTGTGTGTGTGTGTGTGTGTGTGTGTGTGTGTGTGTGTGTGTGTGTGTGTGTGTGTGTGTGTAGGAATCAATAGTTTTGTGGCCATTCACAGTCACTACACTCCCCATTCCCCTACTTTGGCAAGCCTGCTGATGTCATTCACTTTGAAACCTTTGGGGAAGGAGTAGCACAGTATGCTCCATGGCACGTCCTATAACTGTGTAATGCCGTAGTGTGATGTACTAGTTAGGTATTTTTTTCTCAGACATGGCAACAGTAAAACTTTGTGCATGTTTGTCTGTGTAGGGATCAGTGTTTTTGAGGCCATTCACACTCACTATAATATCCATTGCCCTACTTTGGCAGGGCTGCTGATGTCATTCACTTTGAAATACACCTTTGGGGAAGGAGTAGCCCAGTAAGCTTTGTGGCACATCCTATAACTGTGTAATGCTGTAGTGTGATGTATTAGTAAGGTAGGAGTTCTATTCCCAGACATGGCAACTGTAAAACTGTTTGTCTGTGTAGGGATCAATGCTTTTGAGGCCATTCATTCTCACTACAATTCTCATTGCTCTAAATTTGCAGGGCTACTGATGTCATTCACTTTGAAATACACCTTTGGGGAATGAGTAGCCCTGTAAGCTCTGTGGCATGTGCTATAACTGTGTAATGCTGTAGTTTGATGTACTACTTAGGTAGGAGTTTTAATCTCAGACATGGCAACTGTGAATCTCTGTGTATATGTGTTTAGTTGTGTGTGTGCAAGGATCCATGCTTTTGTGGCCATTCACAGTCACTAGGCACTCCTAAAATGGAGAATATCAATATCTGTGCAGTAACAGAGACCTGATCCAAGGCTCCAGAGAGCACCCCTGCAATACTACGTACAGCTCTTACCACACCTGTCAGCCACCAAACCAGGACCAAAACACTAAAGGTGGAGGAGTGTCCATATTCACCAAGGATATTTACACCACTAGACTACTTGCTCAACAGAATGTGACTGAAATACTCCTGGTGCAACTAACACTAGGTAAGCCTGCAATTCAAACTGTATAGCTTGCTACAGATCCCCCACAATGCCCCAAGATATCCACTACACCTTTCTAAACATACTGGGAAATATGATACAACCAAACACTCTAATATTGGGTGACTTACACTAATCTGCCATTAACTGGGGAAACTACTTGTGTACCAACACGTGTGCCCAACGGTTCTTGTAAGTCATACTTCCCAATGCCCTGGATCAAGTAGCCCATAGTCCCACCAAGGGCTCCAATATCCTAGACCTGGTCATTACCAACATGGAAACTCAATGCTTCACAACTATGGTCACCCCCCTTGGTGGTCAGGTCTGCCCATAAGCTAATCACCCTTAGCATTCACATCCCTCCCCCACACCCCAGTAAGGAAACCTCCGTAACACACTTCTCCAAAGCCAACGTCATGCTACACATGTCAGACTTGACTAACATCATGACACCCATGCAGATGAGAACTGCTGAATCTTACACTAAGGCACTGTATGAGCACATCCACTCATGCCTGAATTGTGCCATCCCAAATAGAGCCAAGATGCTCCCCACCAAGAAAAGGAAGCCAATGTGGTGGTTCTCTGCCATAAACAAACTGTACAACAAATGGAAGAAACTGTTGCAGAAACAAGGGAATTTCCAGGATGCAAAATACTCCCTTACTAGACTCGGTAAGAAGCTGAGATCCCTCATAAAACCCCCCAAAACTAGTTACAAACATAATATAGCCAAAGATGCCAAAGACAACTGCAAGCTGTTCCATAGCTATATCAGGAATCTAAATGGCAATGCTCAGATCTGCTCTGATAAATTCAACAACGTTACGAAACAACCACCACTGGTAAAAAGTACAACCCACAGCTGGAAAATCAACAGGAACCAGGATACGATTGATTAACTTTTATTAGAACATCCAAAGTTAAGATAGGAATAAATC
This sequence comes from Protopterus annectens, assembly GCF_019279795.1. NCBI lineage: Eukaryota > Metazoa > Chordata > Ceratodontiformes > Protopteridae > Protopterus > Protopterus annectens. The sequence continues at coordinate 1,939,514,862 of NC_056735.1, read as the reverse complement.
AAGCGCTTTCGCCCGGGCTCTCCCAGGCTTTTTCAAGATAAAACACAAAGGGCTTCTCTTCCTTATATACAGCATTACTAATTAATTAATTGTAAAATTGATCTTATTAAAATTCAATTACAATTTAAAGCTCTAAGTTAAATTCCTGTAGTCTTTGACCAAGAAAATTAATTTAAAATTGTTTTAAAATGGAATTGTCATACTTCATTTACTACAGATTTATTTTATATATATATAAATATATAAAAATACTAGTTGACAACTAAATAAAACGTAAAAAATATGTACTTAAAATAAAATATGTTAACTAGTGTGAATATTTAAGGTACTGTGCACTAATCTAACTGAATAAAATTTGTACAAACATCTATTATTCAAGCTTCTATGGTATGTATGATGTTTTCTTACAGATCATTCTGGACAATAATTTAACATAACTGATATAAAAACACATGTCAGATATTATTAAAAATTGAAATAAAAAAATTAATCTTTAACTTCGTTAAATATTAAAAACAAAAAATGCTGCACTGATACAAAGATATATTTATAATGAATAATGAATAATAAATCTATTAAAAAATCTATTAAAAAATGTCACTGGGTGAGTTGTGCATTACAGTAATGAAAACAACTGAAAGATTTCTATAACTTTGCTTTTCTAAATTTGAGAACACTACTAATGCTTATGCAATCATTCAGCCCTGGTAATTTTGAAGCATTTAAATGTATTTGCCAGAGCAATTCCCTGTATTCAAGGGATGTTTCCCAATCACCCCCTCTTATATTACTACTAACTTGTTCTAGTACAAGGAATTTTAGAGACATTTCTTTGCAAGACAATGAATGTTTGTAAAAAGCATTTGTTTCTTTTTTGTTTTTAATTTCATAGAGATGTTCATAAACCCTTCTCTTCAGTGTTCTCTCTGTCTTGCCCACATAGAAGCAAAAGCAGTGTTGGCAAAACCCCAGGTACACAACACCTTTACTGTTACAATTAAAATGACTTGGTGAAAATAAACATTTTTTTTTCTGGATTTCAAGTATAGTCCTTTATTATTGATCATATAGGAACATTGCTTGCAGGCATTACATTTGTAAGTGCCCTTTAATGGTTGATTGTTATGGACATTGGATGTCATAACCCTTTCAAACAAATCTTTGAGATTATTATTCCTTCTTCTTGTAAATTGTGGTATACTTGGAATGATTTTATTAATATCTTCATTATTAGATCAAATAGGCCAATACTTGGAAATGATGGTTTCTATATCAGCACTATTGTTATTAAAAGTGTACAAAAAAGCATGGCCTTTTTTATTTTCAAAATTTTGTTTAAATCCCGTTTTTTGAACAAACTCTTCCACAAGCAACGGTGAGAATTGATTGGTTCTTTTAGAGTGAACTTCAGTGGCCAAAGTGTTGAATAAATTAAGAGGGTAACCTTTCTCTATAAACAACTCTCTAAGGTATTCAATTTCTTTTAAAAATAAATCATCATTACTACAAATTCTCGAAGCCCTGATCAACTGCCCTTTTATAATGCCCTTTTTTTGGAAAAGCGGGTGGCCACTGTTGAAATGTAAAAACATATTCGAATATGTGCTTTTTCTAAAAATACTTGATTCAAAGCAATTTAATTTAGTGTTTTTCTCTAGTTTCACATCTAGGTAATGTAAATGGTGTGAGTTTATTTCATATGTAAATTTCAAAAAGTTTGAAGAAGAATTTATGTAATACATAAAGCTTTCAAATTCATTTATATTACCTCTCCACAGCATACATATGTCGTCTAAAAACCTCTTATAGTGGAAAATACAATGGGCCCACTTGGATGGAAAGATGAATTCTGACTCCCAATGATGCAAAACAATATTCGCGTATGCCGAAGCGCATGGTGTCCCCATGGCCACCCCTTTGTTTTGTTTGTATAATTCTCCATTGAAAATAATAATATTATTATTGAGAATAATACTCGTAAATTCTACTAATAAACCAATAATGTTCGCACTGAAACTTGATAGTTTTGTAAGCATTATATTAAACCAATCAAGCCCAGTCGTATGTGGAATGCTGGGGAACAAATTAACAATATCAATGGTATTCATGTATTGTGTTTCTGTAAAAAATTCTTTTTTGATTCCACTCAGAAATTCCCAAGAGTCTTTACAAAGACATTTTATTGATGCTACTACATTTTTAGTTGAAATGTCTATAAATTTCCCCAAGGGTTCTGTTATGCTTTTTGCCCAGGCTACTATGGGCCTGCATTTTAAAGGTTGGAGTCCCTTGTGAACTTTTGGTATGCCAAATATAATTGGTGTTAACGGTTTTTGGACCAAAAGATAATTAAATAATTGTTCATTAAGGGCCCCTTGTAAGAGGTGATCCTCTAAACTATATTTAATCTTGGCATAAGCTATATTTTGCTCATTAATTGAAACTTGGGTGTACTGTTCAGTATCATGTAATAAATTGTAAATGTAGGCTTCATATTCTTGTTTGTACATAAGCACAACCCCCCCCTCCCTTGTCTGTTTTCATAACTCTGATGTCCTCATTTCTAAGAAACTCTATTAGTTTGTATAAATCTTCGGAGAAATTGTTAATTTGGTTGTCATTATTTCTCTTATCAAGATTTCTAAATTCATTTTCCACAAGTTCTTCATAGATTTTCAAAGCTGGATGAAGGGGTGGGTTGAATGTGCTAGCTCTCTGGAACAAGCATTGTTCACTTTGTTTTCCATTGAAATAAATGTTTAAATTAAGCTGCCGCATAAACAGTTTCAGATCTACAATTATTTTGGTAATGTTGATAGGGCAATTGGGCACAAAATGAAGTCCCTTTGTAAATAGTGCAAAGTATGTGTCATTAATTTCTACATCAGTAAAATTATAAATGGAAAAATTGCCCTGTTTAACTACCTCACAAATATGTGAATGTGTGGTATGTTGATAAGCTTCTGGGCCCTCTACCATAAAAGAACTTAGATTTACTGCCTCCTGAATCTGTTCCATGCCTGTGCTGACTGGTTCGCTTCCCAGATCCCTTGTCTTCCTTGGGCATAATGAAAAACCTGGTTCAGGGTTTGATTACTTTTTTGGGCCAACCTTTCGCTCCTTCTCGGGGCTTCAACTGAGTTGTTAGCTTCATTACTTTCACCTTCTCCATTGTTAAACCCTTCACTGTTAATGGACTTGGTAAACGATGTTCTACCTCTCCTAACAAGATTATATGCAGTGCCATTCCTATAATCCTGTAAATCTCTTTCTAATTTCCTGATTTTCCTCAAAACTATTCTATTACAATGTTCATCCACCTCTTTAAATGAACTTTCATAATCTCTTTTGACACTGGTAAAATTAGTACTACTGACTATAGAGCTGTTTAAAGAATTAATTTCAGTTAAAAGGGAGGCAGCTCTACCTTCATAGTCGTTCACCATTAGTTTTAACATTTCTAAGCCCGTTTTGTTGAACAAATCAGAGATGTCATTAAATAAATTAGTACCTGGTACAGCATTATTGGGTAGTTTGTTAAAACGTAGACCTTTAGGTATACGTTGTACCCTAATACATTCTGACAAGTATTCAATTTCAAGTTGCGCTGTTTTGTATGCATAGAGTTTGTTGTTAAGTTCCATAACTAATTGCTCCACATGAGCGTTATTACTATTATTATGACATTGCACAGTACCTTGAGCAAACGAAAAATGTTTGCTAGTCCATTTATTCAAATTAAAATCCTTTGATAAATATCCTTGCTTAACCGGTTGACATTTATTTTGTTGTTCATGAAATCCTTGGCTGGTCGCTCGTGGTTCGTCTAAGACTTCCGTTAAGGAATTCCTCTTCCGCCTCACATTTGGTTCATTGTCTTTACCAAAATCCTGTTGGTTAGGTGGTATTCCAGTTGTTCTGTTGTTACTTTCATTTGTCAGCAACCCGCTTAGTTGTGACAATAGACAAATCACTTGTTTAAATTCCCCTCTAGTTACGGGGGCATCGTCCGACAGTTGTTTCTCATCAGCTAGAATACTAGGTGCACTGTTAAAGTCCAGGGTTCCTGAGCTTTCCGCCATGTATAGCGAAACAGATAAATCCAACAATATTACGAAACAACCACCACTGGTAAAAAGTACAATCCACAGCTGGAAAATCAACAGGAACCAGGATACGATTGATTAACTTTTATTAGAACATCCAAAGTTAAGATAGGAATAAATCAAGTGCTTTCGCCCGGGCTCTCCCAGGCTTTTTCAAGATAAAACACAAAGGGCTTCTCTTCCTTATATACAGCATTACTAATTAATTAATTGTAAAATTGATCTTATTAAAATTCAATTACAATTTAAAGCTCTAAGTTAAATTCCTGTAGTCTTTGACCATGAAAATTATTTTAAAATTGTTTTAAAATGGAATTGTCATACTTCATTTACTACAGACTTATTTTATATGTATAAAAATATATAAAAATACTAGTTGACACCTAAATAAAACGTAAAAAATATGTACTTAAAATAAAATATGTTAACTAGTGTGAATATTTAAGGTACTGTGCACTAATCTAACTGAATAAAATTTGTACAAACATCTATTATTCAAGCTTCTATGGTATGTATGATGTTTTCTTCCAGATCATTCTGGACAATAATTTAACATAACCGATATAAAAACACATGTCAGATATTATTAAAAATTGAAATAAAAAATTCATCTTTAACTTCGTTAAATATTAAAAACAAAAAATGCTGCACTGATACAAAGATATATTTATAATGAATGATGAATAATAAATCTATTAAAAAATCTATTAAAAAATGTCACTGGGTGAGTTGTGCATTACAGTAATGAAAACAACCGAAAGATTTCTGTAACTTTGCTTTTCTAAATTTGAGAACACTACTAATGCTTATGCAATCATTCAGCCCTGGTAATTTTGAAGCATTTAATTTTATTTGCCAGAGCAATTCCCTGTATTCAAGGGATGTTTCCCAGGCGAAAGCGCTTGATTTATTCCTATCTTAACTTTGGATGTTCTAATAAAAGTTAATCAATCATATACAGATCTGCTCTGAGCTACAACAAGATGACATTGAATATACTGATCCCAAGGATATTGCCAATATCCTGGCAGATAGATTCAGTGCCAACTGCACCCCCCTACCAACCTCTAAAGAGCCTATCTCAACATTGAAAGATTGCCAGATTCTGTTAATAATGGCCACACAAGTAAAAACTACACTCTCCAGAGCTAAGAAAACAGCATCCATGGGACCAGACAGCATCTTGGGCTGTGTACTATATGAACTAAAAAATGAACTGGCACCTCTCCTACGTGCAAGTTTCTTATATGGTGGACCTATTATATGTCACAATGTCCACCTTACAAGGATAACAGATGCCAAAATGCAGACAGGCTGGGGTATACAATCCATACCCTACATGTGACATCATGGATTGGGGAACAATATAGGCAACCCTTTTATTACCTAGAGAATACTGTCCACCCATGTCTCATACACAAACACACTTTGCTAGGCAACAACCACTATGTTGGTAATTCCATGCATACTGCCTACAGATAGTAACCACAGTGAGATTGTAATGGACTACAGATGACATGGCACCCTGTACCATCCCTACAATAGGCAAATCATTGCATACAGTGCTCCTTCGCTATGTTCCCCACTGGATGCCTACAACAACTGTAGAGTCAGTAAATGTAACCCACAAAGGACATACCATGCCTTATACACATGTCCTGTATGGACAGATGCCACTGACACCAGTGAATATCTGTATCATGCTGTCAATGTAGGTACAGGGTCAACCTGGTTTCCATTGCCAGTTCTCATCACATGAGGTTAGGAATGGCACATCTGATGACAACAATCTGTCTACACAACATGCCCCAGACACCCCAAACACACTTCCATATGTCACAGAACATGCATGTGGGATGTGTGCACATCCCAGACACTGTCCATGTTATGGAATATTGAACACATACATGGCAAGCATTGCACAGCACTGGCCACCCACAATAGTAACCCAGATGAGTGGATGGTGACTACAATACCCACCTGTGTGGGCCAATCCAGACACTAAACCCCTGAGCCACACTGCAGACCTTTGTCCTGTGGCCTGATGCCAAGTTATACTCTTTACCTAGCCTTGTACAGCCTTCTGGCACAGTCAACCACTACACACCTGTGAAGCAATGCACCCATGCATGTCAGTACTGGAAAACCTGTGTGTGTGTGTGTGTGTGTGTGTGTGTGTGTGTGTGTGTGTGTGTGTGTGTGTGTGTGTGTGTGTGTGGAGTATAATGATTTGGATGCCATTCACACTCATTACACCTCCCACTGGCCTACTGAAGCATGCCTTCTGATGTCAGACACATTGACATACCCTTTGTCCATATATCAGCCTGATAACCTCAGTGGTGCATGTGATACCTGCATATTACTGTAGTGTACAAACTAGTTAGGAAGTGTAATCCTGACCATGCCAGCTGTAATAATGTGTGTGAGTCCCTGAGAGAGTTTGGCTGTGTTGTCCTTGACACCTGTTCTTGTGGACAGGCACATTACTACACCTAACTTATCCCTCTTTTATCACTGTTGCTGATGTCACTCACCATCAAATATACCTTTGGACAGCTTTCCAACATGTAAGTTCTGTGGTGCATGCAATAACTGCATAGACATGTAATAGCGATACATAGTCAGACAGGGATTAGAAACCCCATACTGGTAAGATTGTGACACAAACATGCTTAGCTTTTACTCTCCTACCCCCTCCCTGTCTTACTTTGTCTCTGTCTGTCTCTCTCACTCCCTCTCTGGTGGATATGGAGAAGTACACCTGCTTTGCTTAGGAAGCAGCTTGTGTTTTGTAAGTGATGCTCATGATCAGCTGATGGCCTGTACACGAATTGCAGTTCCCCACTAGCTGAGTGCATGTGAAACAGCTGTGGTAACATGCCCATAGCCAATGCATGGAAACACACTCCTATAACTAGGAACATCATGTGGGTGTTGGCCCTTTTCATTCACTGTGAGCAGGACTTCATGTCGGTGTTTGGCAAACAGCATTACAGATGGTAGTGGGATATACATTTAACAACATGCACTGTGAAGACAGGCCAACAAACAGGAGAGGGATGTTCCGGACATGACTACAGAATGTAAGTTTTGCTCTTCTGCATTTGGAGTAATGTTGGTTTAACAGGGTTTGTGTGGATATTGCATGGTCTGCATGATTTAATACCTGTCATGACAGTGTTATGCGGTTGAGGAAACTCCCATGTGTAGGGTTATCTGCAGACTGGCCAGTGTTTGGAGTCTTATGTGTTTTGTGTTACTCACAGATTACCTATCTTAGAACTGCAGAAGCATAGTCTGAGGATTGCGGTCAGTACATGGTGGCAGCCATGAGAGTTACTGACTTCCTTTTCCTCATAGGACATATGTTACAACAAACCATGTTACAACAGTAAATGTATGAGGTTATCACAGTAACATGTCAATATTGGATCTGTGTGTGTGCCTCCAGCCACAAGTTCATCAACCTTTGTACATATGTCATGCAGTAAGAGGTGCATATGTTCAGTACACCATTACTTACTGACATCATACCTAATAACAAACTAGTGAGATATCAGACTGCTAGACATGTTATGTATAGTAGGGGTTATATTTGAGGACATAACCTGGGCATTCTGTGGTAGTGTGTACAGTAGTGAGGTCTGTGTACTTATGATTGTCGACAGTATGTATATTGTGAATATGTACCTTGAGCTGTATGCAGATTGTGGTAGATGTCATTGTTCTTGGTCTTGTTCTATCTGATGATACATGCTGCTCCAGTGTATGGTACCCTATCGGCATACATGTTTGTAGGGCCAAACACACACATGTCCCATACCACAGACAGATATCGGACCACACAGTGTAGTGGCCCAGTATATGTAGATTTAGTGTGCGAGTGGCAGATATGAGGATGGTGTTGATCAGACAGTCCATATACTGTATTATGAAGCTCATTTACCATATGTGGCTGTAGCTGTGTTCACATTACTTGTGGGTATGCACTTTCACACAGGTGTCTGTTACTCTGTGCTGTGACATGCCTGTAGAGCCTGCTATATTTGCAGGTACATAGGTATTCCCCAATAAGAAATGTAGGCCAGTGTTGTGGCAGTCTGCCTGTAGTTTGCACAATGCTTTATTATATGACTAGCAGCTTAGTGTACTTAACCAGTGTGATGTTATGTCCAGATATTTGTCAGATGTACTGCTGCCGGGCCACCATAACTATCACATATTTCTGACAAAGCAGTGGGATGCTGTACAGATGTATGTCACTAACTAGTGGGTAGTATGGGGCCATGTGACCTCTGCACCACCAGTTATTATGTGTCAGGACAGACAGGAGTGTGTAAATGCATAAACTGTGTGGGCATATGTATTCCAGTATTTATGTGATATACCCATTTACATGGCTGTTAACATCCACATTGTCAGGCTTGGTCCACATGTCTTGCACTAAGGGTTCTGTGTATACCTCTGGACTGACCAGAGTGTTTCAGAATGTCCACATTTATTGCTCATATCTCTGCTGTCTTCCACAGGACTATTACTGTGATATCAGTGGCACTGTACTATGATGACCTTAAGATGTCTTTCAGTAAATGATGGCGTACATGCCAATAGCAGATGTGACCTCCCACATACAACATTTCTGTTATGACAACCCCTGTTACAGTAGCAACAGTCTACATAAATACCTGCAATATGTACATGACATCCCCTTGCACTAAGAGGTTTAGACTACTGGTGCTGAGGTATGACTCCACTCCATGTTCTGGACATATGTTAAACATATTCATATATACACATATACATATCTACATACATATATGAATATATACACATATATATATATATATATATATATATATATATATACACACACACATATATATAGATATATATATATATATATATATATATATATATATATATATATATATATATATACACACACACACATATATATATATATAAATATATATATATATATATATATATATATATATATATATATATATATATATATATACATACATATACACACACACATACACACACACACATATCTATATATACATATATATATATATATATATATATATATATATATATGTTCATGTAGTTATGTTTCCTGCTTTTCCTGTTACTAGTTGTATCCAGGACTCTTTGTAAGCTTCTGAGCCTCCCCAGCCTTTCCGTGTTGCAGGGAAGCCTTCTAGCTTATCAGTGGGAGTGGTAAGCATTAGGTAGCCTATCTACCACAAGAGGAGTGGTTCCTAGCCCAGAAATTGCAGCTATTGGCCATTTGGGCAGTTGTTTTCCATCTCTTTCAACTTTCTGGTTTAAAACTGCACTTGCACTTGCTTCCCACATTTCCTGTAACTAGCCTAGTCCAGATACAGAGTTGCTTTATGCAGGACTGTTGGTAAGCTTCTGAGCCCTGCAAGCCTTTCTGTGTTGGAGGAAAGCCTTCTAGCTTATCAATGGGAGGGGTAAGCACTAGGTAGCCTGTCTACCACAAGAGGAGTAGTTCTTGGCCAGATATTGTAGTTTATTGACCATTTGAACAGTTTGTCCATCCCTTTCAACTTTCTGGTTTAAAAGACCACATCTGCGCTTGTTTCCCATCTTTTCTGTAACTAACCAACTGGGAAGTACTAGAAAGCCTTAAACTGATACAAGCCTTCTAGCTTAGAAGAGAGACTTTGGAGTTTTTAAGTATCAGTTTTCTGTACTTTCTTGCTTTACTTAACTTTTTTCCGCCTAAACGCTGATTTTCCAATGTTTATTGCGATTCCAAAGCTTGTTTTTTTTTTCACATATTGCACTTATTTGACTGCCTGCACTTTTAAAACGTCGTTTTTTTTGTGTAAATAATTTGTTTAATTGTTGTAGGCTACACACTAAAGTGTGATAGTTTTTTCTAATCGTTTGTAGTCATTTAAAGCTGTTTTAAGTGTACTTTTTGCTGTTTTTGCCTTATCTTTTCAAAAAAAACAAAAAAAAAAGCAAAACAATTACTTGTTTCCTGCCTTTCTAAGCTAGTATAGTCCAGTTTTCAGGCTAGTGCTGAATTCAGGGCTGTGTTGCAAGTTTCTGAGTTGTCCATTCCTTACTTGGATAGAAGGAAGTTTCTCTGTTCACCTGTGAGAGAGGGCAGCCTATCTGTTCTTGGAGGAGTGTTTCCAGCCCAGACGTTAGTAAGTTTATTGGCCATTTTGTGCAAATTTCTATCTCTTTCATTTCCCTGCTATAAAAACCACGTTTGAACGGTTTTGTGCGCCGGGCACTGCAGCTTGGCTAGGGTTGGATTATTCAAGGCTCCACTAAGTCTTCACTTTGGTTTTTCCCTTGAAACTAGTCTAACTCTCAACCTAAGCACTCAAAAAGCATCCTGCAGCCCAGCACTTACTCAGACCTAATAGCAAGCAATAATATACCCTGACACTTGATTGCCCAGCAGGGCAAGGCTCTTTAGTCACCCCTCACCAACCAAGCGACTAAGCAGCTCACCCTACTATTCAGGCATGACCAAAGGGCAATTTCAGATGTACTCTCCAGTCCAGCTGGTGAATCTGGGTATCCTAAGGCAATGTTACAACTGCCTCATGTACACAGACAACCCTGTCCTCCTACCACAAAACACAAAATATGCAAGAGATGCAATTATACAGCCAAACTGGAGGCTAAGCTGTCTCCACCCAAGACTGGAACAGACAGTCAATAGGAGAAGGTTAACACTTTCACCACACCTCAAGCCACACATAGACCTACTAAACCAGCACTTTCAAAAAATACACATAAATACACAAAATCATACTTGGTGGCTCTAAATAAAAACCTACAAAAGCATCAGAGACATCCAAAGCAGATACCCAAACATCCTGCACCTCCCATCACAAACTAGACAACACATAAAACACAAAATCAGTGTGCCGCACAATCACAGCCCTTAAGGTGAAATAGCATACCTAACACACTAGTAATAGGTGACTCTATAGTCAGGTACACTGAATTCCCACTCACTAGGCTGGACAAGCAGAAAGTTGCTGTTAGCTGCCTGTCAGGAGCCAGAATCCACCACATAACACAAGCACTCAGGTCACTCCAGAACAAGTACAAATATGACTTTGTCATTTTTCATGTTGGTATGAATGACCTGAGACGTACCTCCCTGGACTACATGAAAAGAGACATGGAAGAGGTCTCTGATCATGTAGCCCAGGCTGGTATGACCCTGACCCTGAGTAGCATCCTGCCTTCACCAAGAATGATACCTCAGTATAAAGAAAAAATGATCAATTTCAACAATTGGCTAAGCTTCTGGTATCATTCAAATGGGATCCAGTGTCTGTCAGCCTGGGATGACATGCTCGACAAGCCGCATTGCTTTGCAAGAAAAGGCTTGCACCTGTCACCCCTAGGCTTTCGAATAATGGACAAGGCTCTTGCTGCCACCATAGTGCCTTTTTTAGGAAAGGCTCAAAAGTCAAACCCACCTCCGTAAACAGCACAATTTACAAAAAACTGAGGGTTATGCTACTCAATGACAGGAGTTTAAATCTCAAAATGCATGTGCTCGAAGCACTCCTCAGTATGGAGAACGTCGACATCTGTGCAGTAACTGAAACCTGGTTAATGGCTCCAGAGACCACACCAGCACTACTGGGCTACAACTCATACCACACGTTTTGGCCACAGAACATGGACTGAAACACAAAAGGAGGGGATGTATCCATATTCATAAAGGATACCAATACCTCCAGGTTAGTGACACAGCATGATACCTCTGAGATCATCCATGTGCAACTAACATTGGGAAAATCTGAAATGCAAATTTTGGCCTGCTACAGATCACCCTCCATGACCCAGGACCACCACTTCACCTTTCTGGAGACACTGGAAAACGTGAAGGTCCTAACGAACACCCTGATATTGGGCGATTTCAATTATCCTACCATTAACTAGGGAAAACTACTTGAGTACAAACTTCATGGCCCAGCACTTCCTGGAATTCATCAGCTGAAACTCCCTGGATTAGCTCGTAAACTCCCCTACCAGAGGTGAAAACATATTGGACCTGGTCATCGCAAACATGGGCGACAGGTGTTCCACACTGGAGGTCAACCTGTCACTGGTTAGATCAGACCATAAACTAATCACTCTGGATGTCCACAGCCCACCACCACCACCTCCAGCTAAGGAAACCACAGTAAAAAACTTCTCTAAAGCAAACTTCACCTTACTTAAGACAGAGGTGGTAAGTTTCAAAGTCCTCACGCTAAAGGATAACTCTGCCCAAGTTGCAGAAACCTTTACAAATGCACTCTATGAGCACCTACAAGGATGCATGGATTGTGCCATCCCTAGCAAAACCAAGACTCACTTCTCTAACAGAAGGAAACAGTCTGGTGGACCCCTGCCATAAACAGGCTATACAATAGAGGGAGGAAACAAGTTCAGAAAAAAAGCAAATCCCAAGAAGGAAAGACATCCCTGATTAGTATCAGTAAGAAACTAAGGTCCCTTATAAAATCATCCAAGGCTAACTTCAAAAGAAAAATAGCCAAGGATTCAAAAGATAACCACAAAGCTTTCTTTTGCTATGTTAAGAATCTAAGTGGCAACTCGCAGATATGCACTGAACTATTGCAAAATAGCACAAAATATACTGAACCTACTGATATTGCCAACATCCTGGCAGACAGATTCAGTGCAAACATCACCCCCTCCCACCCCCAAAATGGCCCACAACAATACCAGAAAAGTGTAGTGTCCTGGAAATCACAGATGCACAGGTGAAAATAGCCCTTTCAAAAGCCAAAAACACAACTTCAGTGGGGCCAGATGGTGTCCCAGGCTGCGTCTTGCATAAACTACACAATGAACTAACCCCCCACCTAAACACTCTGTTCAACCTCAGCCTCTCCACAGGCTACATGCCCATAGAATGGTGCACAGCAACAGTTATTCCACTCCACAAAGAAGGGGCCACAACTGACCCTAGTAACTATCGCCCCATAAGCCTGACTAGCCTGGTCTGCAAGGCTATGGAGCGCATCATCATGGAGCTCATTAACAAAGAGATTGGGAACCTTCAAACACTTGGCCTGACCCAGTTCGGCTTTGTTAAAGGCAGATCATGCCTACTAAACCTGGTTGACTTCTTTGAGACAGTCACCAAGGCCATAGACGAGGGAAAGGTTGTTCACACAGCCTACCTTGACCTCGCCAAGACTTTCGACACCATAACCCACTCGGGTATTACAGAAAAACTCACCAGCCTGAACATAAACCCCTACATTATGAGATGAATTGCCAACTGGCTTACAGACAGAACTCACACGGTAAGAATAGTGGGCTCCAAGTCCGACTCTAAATCAGTCACAAATGGTGTCCCACAAGGCTTGGTCCTGGGACCCCTATTGTTTGTCATATACTTTTCAGAAGTGCAGGCAAACACAGGAGGACTATGACTAACCAAGTTCACTGATGACTGCAAACTGGGAGCCATAATAGACTCTCCGGCTGACACGGACATCTTCCAAAAGGGCCTTACTGAGACGGACACCTGGTGTCAAAGTCATGGCCTCAAGCTAAATGCCAAAAAATGCATAGATATCCCATTTGGGAAAAACAAAACACCCACAAATTACCACATAGGTAGCAGCCCCCTTAATATAGAAGAGGTAGTAAGAGATCTGGGGACCCAGGTAGATAGCAATCTCTCCTTTGACAATCATATAGCCAAAGTAGTTAGGAAATCCTTCTATGTGGCCCATCTAATTACAAAAGGGTTCCCATCTAGAAATAAAGAAGTTATAGTCCCCCTCTACTTGTCAATCATCAGACCCATCAGAGAATACAATGCCCCATTTGGGATGTACCTCACAAGACACTTCCAACAGCTGGAGAGACCACAAAGCACCTCACCATGAGGATTACTGGCCTCAAACATATGTCCTATGCAGCCCGACTGAAAAAACTCTGGCTGTACTCAGTGGCATATCACTTACTCAACAGCTCAGAATTGATGGGCATGCTCCACCTAAAGAAATCCAAGTCACTGTGAGCCATGTGCTCTAGTGAGCTAAACCTTACCACAACAATAACTAGAACATGCTGGAGGGATAGATTCCCATTACAGAGACTTCCCATGCTTTGGAACAAAATTCCAAACTACATTAGGCAGAGCCCCTCACTAACAATCTTCAAGAGAAATCTTGACGAATGGATGGGTAACAGAAAATACACCCCTGGGATCACATCATTGGCACTGCTTGACAGAGAATCAGTTAATTAATCAATGGGGTGGTGAAAGCTGACACACTGGCTAGGCTTAAAAATGCCCTCGGGCAGATAGCCTAGTACTTACCTATGAACCTATATATAGACATAAATATATATATATGTATATATATATATATATATATATATATATATATATATATATATATATATATAGATAGATATATATACACACACACACATATATATGATGTGCATGCCTATACACACACACATATATATATATATATATATATATATATATGTATATATATATATATATATATATATATATATATATATATATGTATATATATATATATATATATATATATATGTGTGTGTGTGTGTATATATATATATATATATATATATATATATATATATATATATATATATATGTGTATATATACATATATATATATATATATATATATATATATATATATATATATATATATATATATATGTATATATATATATGTATATATAAATATATGGGTCTACTTCAGAAAATTGACAGACCATTTGATCGACATTCATTTGGTTGACAGCTCAATTGGTCAACAATCAGTATTCAAGGCACTTAACAGGGATTTGCCCTCTCTCCAATGTTGTGCAACCCTGGAGTTGTTATATATAGTTAAGGAGGTGTGGGGGGCACAGCCCCCCATAATGGGGGGTGTGAGGGGCGGAGCCCCCCACCTATTTTTGTTTGAAATGTGTAGTTTTTCTTGCATGTTCATGCTTTTAAATGTGTGCCCCCCCACACTCCCCTAACTATATATAACAACTCCAGGGTCGCACAACATTGGGGAAGGGGGAAAATCCCTGTTAAGTGCCTTGAATACTGGTTGTAGACCAAATGAGCTGTCAACGAAACGAATGTCGATCAAAGGGTCTGTTGATCTTCTGAAGTAGACCCATATATATATATATATATATATATATATATATATATATATATATATATATATATACAGAGAGATCTATATATATATATATATATATATATATATATATATATATATATATATGATGCAATATACAGATGTATATAAATACATATATATGAATACATATGTGTATGCACATGTACACATATATCTACATATGTATATATATAATATATAATATATTATATATATATATATATATATATATATATATGTGTAGATATATATCCATATCATTGTTATTTGTAAACATTTCTGTGTTGTATACCTTCCCAGATGTATCACACCATAAGTATCTGATATGTGTGTATTTAGGTATGACAACATGCGGTGATGCAACAGTAATATCACTAACAAGTACTACTCAATTGTAGAAGTTACAGCAGTTGCTCAATACTATTCAATATGTTTACTGACAGACATATTGGAAAAACAACAAGTGTCTTCGCAGCTGTCAAAGTGTAGTGGTTAACTGCTATGACTGTAGTATACAAGTTCCTGGGGTCAAGACCTGCAACGGCTGTTTATTTTGTTGCTGGGCAGAAAAAGGGCTGTTGTATACAGAGTGGGTAAGGCAGTTTTGAGCAGCTTTAAGTGCATTTGTGCGGGTTTGCACAAAGCTAAGCAATGCTAACGTACAGTTAAATATATAAGCGCTTACACCATATAGGCTTCGCTTATCAGTGCATAAATGTGCTTAGCCATAATATTGCTGCAATGCTGACACTTGGAAAGCATGGCTCAACCCTGGTAACCAGTGCTCACATTCCAGTCTGATAACATGGCAGGGTGATGACATCTGTAATAAGTGAATGCAATGCCATGTACATAACATGTGTCTATGTGCTTTCATTACAGTAGCAAGAGGTGTGAGTCTATTGTCTGGGACAGATGAGTATACATGCCTTGTACAATACTCTTATCTGTGTGAATGTGTTACATACATGGGTAGTATCCTATGTTATATGCAGTTAAACTGGCATGTAGTGTATCATTACACTACTACTGTTGACAGTGCTTAGTAAGAGTAGATTGCTAATTGTTGTACTGGAAACAAACACCCCTGCATGCAAAGATAGACCCTGAGTCATCGCTGTCATGTTCCTGGTGTTTGAGCTGTGTCTCATAAAATATTTTCTGCTGGATAATGATCTGACATGTGGAAAATAGCTGTAGACTATTGTGTGTATAGCACATGTCAGTGAGAGCTCCTATCATGTAGTAATGTCATACCTATCGGTGTCAGACGTCTGTCAACACATTCACCTTAATGCATAGCTAGTTTGCTAGCAGATGTCTGTCAGTCCACTGTTTAGATGTGCAGATGTCAGGTATCCATCTTATATACTTACAGACAATCTATGCTTGACTGACACTGACATGTCTGCCCAGCGGTTATAAATGCCGCACATAGGACTCCACACGCTGTATGCACCATATGCCAGGGATACTTCAACTACACTACCACAGTCAACAGAACATGCTTGGGTACAGGTCTCTAAGACAGACACTGACTATGTTATGTAGTACATGTTGCATACATGTCAACTGGAGCACCTCACTGGCCCTCTTCAAGAGGCACCCAGATGATTGGCTGATGCATGTCACTCTCACTCTGATGATCACCCCAGTGGTGTTTGTTGATAGATGGCCTGCTGGCAAAAGGCAGGTGGCATGATACCACTATACATACATCCCCTACACTTCCCATCTCTCCATGGACAACAGCCTGTTACACACCTATGAACACTTGCACCGATGCACCCCAATGCTGACAAATGTGTACATGTGCATTACTGAGAATATCAGTGTCTGTGTGTTTGTAGTCTGTGGTTGGGAATACCCCGAGGTCCTTCTCACCCATCGTATCCTCCATTGCCATAGTTAGATGTGGCTGCTGCTATACCAGACATTACATGTACCTTGTTATGCTCTTCTCCCTAAGGGCTACCTGGGCCTTGCAGTACCAGCACAACACTGTTGTACAAATGGGTTGATAGGCATGGCATACCCACTGTGTTCTGACAAGTGTGTGTTGGTGTGCATGTGTGTATATATGTAGGGCACAGCATTCTGAGGCCACATACTCCTATTACAATATGCATTGCCACACATTATTAGGGATAGTGATGTTGCTGACTGTAGGAGAGGTATGACAATGCAACACCCTACTATGTCTATGGAATGTACATTAGATGCATATCCCTGTAGTAGAACTCTTGGGATGGACAAGGAGTTGTATTGCAGTCCTGGTCAATGTGTGATGGTGGGTATGTCAGAGTGTTATCATGGGTTCCAGTGCGTACAGTATCCACAGTGGGGTGTAGGTGCTGGGTATACTGTCATTACACCATGGTACCCCCGGTTCATGTCCCATGTGCCACTGACCACTGTCACCATCAACCATACAGGTAACTGACAATACTATCCAGCGCAGTTATGCATGTGTTGTGTGCAACCTACCAGTAACACAATGGACACACTGACAAGGTAGTTAGCACTGATAGGCCCAGGTCTCTCAGATGTGTGTCTGACTGTTATGTGTTTGTCAATGTGTATATGATGGCATGTCATACTATGTATTATCCATAAACAACCATTACATCCCCCATTATGATACTGTACATGCCTGTGGATGTTCTGCATGTAACATGTAACCTGGAACACACCTCATCCTAAAAGCTGTGCGGTATGAGCAATTAAAGCCACACACACTAGTAGCACTACATGGCTAGGTAGGGGCCTAGTCCCAGTGTTGCCAAGAAAGAGTGTGCATGTATGTGGAGGGATCTACTTCAATTTGCAGAATATAAATCTTACAGGGGGACATCTGTCCAAGAACTGCCTGGCATATGCTAACATTTCACAGGTGTCATCCTGCGGACATACATTCCATCACAACTAGGTTAGATGTGTAAATGGCCTCTTCCCCACTGTATAGGTGTGCAACGATACTGGGGTTTGTGTGTGTGTATATATATATATATATATATATATATATATATATATATATATATATATAGCTGGGTGTGGCTGTTGTGGACACAGCCAACATCATTGCAGTTACTGTTGAGTGTACCTCCCCCCACGTAGCTAGCCGTAATACTGTATAGTTCATGTTAACAGGTTAGGTAGTTGCCTGTCACACTGTCTGTGGTTCTACAGCACCTCTCACCCTCCAAAGGGTAGGAGTGTGCCACCGACACCAGCACACATATGTTTACCAAGTTTACCAAGTTGAGGATTGCACTGCATTGGGGAATGAGACATATAGCCTGCCGATACCTTCATCAATGACATTAAACTAGCAGACTGCTTATTCCACAATGTGTTGTTGTGCATAGTCTGGCTTGGTGGAATTACATAAGCTACAATGGCTTCATTGCACAGGTATATAAATCCACGTGTGTGGTATTCTCTGTGTAGTGCATCACCACCAAAGCCTCTGTGTCTATTATACACAAACATGTGGTGTGTATCACCCATTACAACTACCATTGTCCACTGTAGAAGTACTGCTAACAGCAGCCACCATGCACTCACCTGTATACACCACCCCCAGACCTATCAGCCATGATGCACAGGCATTAACTGTTATACAGACCTGTGACATGTGTTCAACTGTACCCAGGATATGGCACAGCCAAGGTGTCACCATAGTGCCATAACGCTTGTGAGATATAACAGCAGACCATCCTCCTGCTAACACATGGACACCAACAACACAAATGGATAACATTATGGAGATGACTATCACTCAGTGTTAATAACAGCTATAATGCATCATGGCTGGACAGCTACACTTCCTGACATGTAAGCATTAAACTTTACTGCAGACAACCTGTTACACAGCAGTACATTGGTACACTGTAGTACAGTCACCGTGTGCATCAGAACCATATTAGCCTGTCCCTGCATCAATGTTTGGATGACAGGGATGTGGCACAGGTATCATCATATGCACAGGGTGTGTTGTTGGTTTGCCAGAGACCTAGGCTGAGCCATATGTTTGACATCATGTGTGTGACTAAGGGATTTTAATTAATGATATGACTGTGGTGATATGGTGTTTGTAAGTATTGAGTTGCCCTAGCTGTGATTGTATTGTGTGTGAGTATGCATGCACACAGTTCTGCCATGTGGCTGCCCTATATAGGTGTTTGCTGGACAGCTGCAGACCATACCATGGGCATGTCCAGGTACAAGCCATGATATGGTACTCTCCCCTGATGATGACATATGTCCTTTAGAACCAGGTCCCTCCTGGAACTGGCCAGTGCTACATGCACATTGCCTGCTGTGGTGTGGTTTGCACACACTCCCCTGCAGTGCTGGGGATGGTACTGCCACAATGGGAGTGGTTTGGTGCTTTGCATGTCCACGTCGACCTCCAGCTGTTGGTGTTGCTGGCCCATGTCCAAGTGGCCATCATACCACTCCCACCACATGCTCCAGCACGGACAATTAATAGTTGATGAGTCTCACTCCACTGTCTATCCATGACTTCTGTGTAATAACGGAGGGCACCTGCAAGATCATGGAGGTTGTCAGTTACAGCTGAAAGAGTAGCCCTCTACAGCCTCAGGAATACAGTTCCATATTTGCCTGCACCTCTATGACAGCCTGAAACATGCGTCTGGTGGTACCAGATGTGGCACTTCTGCCAGGGGCACAATGACCAGTAGCCCTCCAACAAGCACCCCTGTACATCTACCTATGTGGTATCCTGCTGGACATTCTGCTATGGCTGCTGTGTCCAGACATATGTTCCATAGATACCACACTGTCCTATGTAATGCCACCAACTGACAACTTTCCCTATGCTATGGCTACTGGTGATGGGGTATCTATAGGAACTGTGACTGTGTGTGGGAATGGGGTGAATAACAGGGGGATGTCAAACAATGGTGCACTTTTGGCCTCTGACAACCCCGCCTGTGCCTCAACACACCTATCATCATTTTCAGTGTCTGTATGGACACCAACATCAGATTGCCTGCAGGAGGGACCCTGACCCACCTCATCACCGGTGAGGGGAAAACAAATAATGCACTTTAAGACCTGTATGTCATTGCTTGACAGTACACACACACACACACACACACACACACACCCTGACATCCTAACATTCCTCCATAATACTTACCTGTCCCTGAGTTACAGACTGTCCCAAGTTTATTCTCTTAAGTTTCCCATCCTGTATCAGACTTGGAAGCTTACACACATTAATGCCAATCCTTAACATATCATTCTTCCAATTGCCTAGAAAAGTGATCACAAAACATGACTTGTTACTCCATTACCTCTTTGACTTGATTGGAGTCGGTTTTCCAAAGACTCACTGCTGTCATCCAGTGTTCACCCTGGGTTTGTCCAGACATTGTCAGCATGGCCCCCATATGTTAGGGGCTACTACAGTAACTCAATAATGTCATGCACTGGAGTGTCATACGTAACTATTGTTCAGTAGATGCAAGATCTGTTGCTCTATTAACTTATTATGTGGGCTACAGTAATGTTTGGAAACACTCGCTGGTGTTGACTAGTAATTTCCCAATGCATCTGTAGTGCTGCGTGCGTGAGTATTCTTTCACCTTTCTGCAGACTGCAATTATAACAGTATACCTGGTATCTAGTTTCCCTCCCAATGCATGTTCCATGCTACAGACCTTATTATACTATCAGCTGTCATGAGATTACACGTCAGACAAATATTTCTGGTGTCTCATGTGTCTGTCCATGTCCATGTGCTGCACGATTTCAATGGGAAGTTGAGAGGTATGAACAACCCGACAATCAAACACGTGCAGACAAACACACACACACACATACACACACACATCCTATATACATCAACCCCCCTCCACTTCACCAGATTGCACTTAGAGACAAAATAACCCCCCACTCCCCCCCACACACACACTTACAGGTGAGTTTGCATCAAGATATTACACACAGTCCTCCCATTACCCATCTGTCAACATGCATGACATATGGCACTCAACAGCATGCAGTGCATCTATAGTCAATCCATGCTAGCAACATTATACATGCATGTGATGCATGAGTTGTGTTTGTAGGTGATGCACCTTCCTCTGGAACATACTGTACCCATGTACACAGTATTGCTGTGCACCTGTTCGGCACCCTGGCATGTACTGTACACCATACCTCACAGGTGTACACACCATTATTGAATGTGTATTACTGTGTCATTTATGTCTGCTCTGCTGCTCACAGCCCCTATGTGTTTGCCCGACACATACCTGGGATGATATGTGGACATATGTAATTTGTGCATGCCTGATGTCTGATTTACAGATCTCATCATCAGCGATGCATGTATGGCCAATACGATACAATTACACTGACGACCATCACACTTTACCATGGCTATGGGGAGTGTACACACCCTTATTGATATGATGCCCTCTTCCATGATATGCCATGGAACCACATTACTGCATATGTTAACATTACATGAACCTGATATGTGACATTTGACCTGTACAATCAAATGCAGTGTCAAACAAACATGTTAGTTGTGCAGATGTCGACTGAGATGCATACACTTTGTGGGTGCATATGTGTGCATGCCCTCATCATGATGGCTTGTTGCACCTACTGTTATGTGTACTACAACAGTCAAAATTCCTGGCAGGGGTATGCTAGCATGGGCCATCTGCATTTACTAGTATTTGGTCAGTCTGCCCTACACATGTCCCACAACTCTGCATGATTGCAAGGTCACCTCATATCCACATCCTTTGGAGTTCACACACTGCCATCACTATTGCTGTGGAGTCAGGGTTATGTCTGCCACAGTTCCTGACCCTGACTGTGCACAGATACAGCCATCCATAGCATCCTTTGGATCCCTGCTGCAGTGCACTGTTGTGTCATGATGACAACCCCTCCCCACCTTCTGTCTTTTTGCAGATGCTTGACAACTATGGCCTAGACATGTGTGTCATTTTGCAGGGTCCCAAACACTGAACACCATGTGTACCAGCTTAGTCCCAGCTAATGAATGGAAAACATACAGGTGTACACTGGCACCAGCAAGGTACAGATGGGGATGGTGGGCCTGAGTTGGGGTGAGGTGTTGGTTGTGCAGCACGTGTATCTTACTTGATACTGTTTGTAGGTTTCCAACGTGGTCTTGGTACACCAGTACACTTTGTAATGCATGCCTTTTGGGGACCTTTTCTGTTATGCATACACTACCTGTAGTGAAGCCTGACTGATGTTTCCTGTGGTACAACTGTCCCATCTGATTACCCTAACCCATGGGCCACATGTATGCAGAGTCCAGGCAATTTCTGACACGGGTACTGTACAGCTAGTACTTGCTAGAAATTCCTGCAACTCTCTCAGTGTTGTGGCATGTTACTAGGAAGCCTGCATGACCAGTTTGATACATGTGACATCATCTGTCTTGGAAGTTCATCGGTTTATTTTCTACATTAATCCTGTTCCATACATCCCCGCCAGTTACATGACTGTCTGCACTGTTTGCAATGGTATATGCAATGGTTTGCTATGGCTACATGTCCAACATCTGGGTGCTACCTGTTGGGTATGGTGTCTATGCCATAGCATGTAATATGTGTGCAAGCCATGGCTGCCTCTGTTGCAGGTAAGTGGGCACATTTGATGACCAATCATCTTGGACAGCAGACCATTTCTTGGTGTGACATTGGGGATGTGTACTTGCTGGAAGGTGCATTCTCATGAAGAATGCATGCTGTCAGTACATCAACAGCTGCTTTTTGTGTACACACATATGCTTCCAGTGTTTGTGATAGTATGTATTCCCCATATTTGCTGTCCTAACATATGATTCCATATTACACACTCATTGCTCATGTTAGGACCACATTCCAGGTTGTAAGAGTTGTGGACTGCAGTATTGTGATATGCTGTAGTGTAGATCTGTAACAGTTTCCATTGCAATACTGATATATACACTGTTGTAGCATTGTATAAGGGTGATGTTTCTCACATGTCCCTACTGTAGGCCATTTGTCCAACCATTATGTTCATCTCTGTCCACACATCTTGCACTGACAGGTTGTTAGGTATGTTGCAGGAGTCCGACATACCCTTCAGATACACCATCATGGTGACCACTGTGATGCAGTGTAGTTAACAGCAACAAAACGTGATCATATACAGCATGCATTATGGGTAGGTGTGTTAAATGTGTGCATGGGATATACCATGGCCATAACATGACCAGTATATTGGCAAACCCGAACAAACACCATTCTCACCAGCTACAGGCTGCTGCCATGGAGGTATACCAAAGGGAACTACATAAGTGTGTGAGAGATGTGATGTCAGTAGCCACAGCTGTGGCATTGGTAGAGGGTGGGTGCAGCATTACAGTACATTAGCAGTACAAGCCCACAATACTACAGATTATGCACATCTGTTTATTACTACTACACAGCAGCAGACTATATATATATGTATATATATATATATATATATATATATATATATATATATATATATATATATATATATATATATATATATATATATATATATATATTTCATCTCACATATGCATGATCTAACTGCAAAGATGCGTATGGATATGCAACAGTGGTCTACTGATGTGCCGTGTGGCCTTACCTGCATGCTCCTCTGCCATTGTGTGGGTAGCACCCACCTCCACTATCCTCTCCACCAGGTATTGTGTGTGCAGAGGGGCAGGTGCCCCAAGGCTGGCAAGGAGCTCCTCAACATGTGTCGGGGGGCTGGATGGCATGACCTCCCCTGTTCCAAGTTGTTCCCCCCTGACTGCAGCAGCATGCCAACAGGCATGGCGAAGTAGATCAGTGCATCAATGTCGGATCTGCTCATAACTGCGGTTATGCACGTCATCATTTACCCTGTGGACAAGATTGTTCCACATGGGGCTCTGCTCCTGCAGGTCATGGGCTGTTCAGCCAAACAACACATGGTAGTGCTGCACCAGGTGTGAGATGATGACATCATTCTCCTCTGCTATATAACTGGGCAACCGCTCCCTGGACATATTGTCTGAAAGATATAAAGATGGAAACAGGTCTGTGGACATCATACTGCATGGTTATCATAGTTGTTAATACACATCTCTGTCTCCCCCCCACCATATCTCCAACAATAATCTGATCACACAACTCAACAGGTTTGTCTCTAGAATACCTACCATTGGGACATATATCATATTCTACAACACTTTGTGCTATGTGTTTGTAGTCATGTCCCCTGTGGGGACACTATCATCGGTGGCCTTGTGTTATGTGTTTGTAGTCATGTCCCCTGTGGGGACATTACCATTGGTGGCCTGTAATGGACAATGTCACCTGCATGCCATTGTAAGGGCCATTATGGTTCCACATATGCATGTGTTCTGTTTGCTATATGATTGCTGCACATCTGTTGTTTTGTGTTAATGTGATATCTATGCATGCTGCTGAACATGATCCGGGAATGTGTGGGCTATTACTACCCCCATATGTTCCATAATAGTGACACAATAGCATGTTTGGGGAACAGTTGCCAGCAGAACCACCTCTCTCACCTCATCTGGCCATGTTATCAGGCCACATCACATGTGGGACCCACCCTGGGGCCTCCTCATCCACTGGTCCTGCACTACCTTCAGGTAGAACCACCTCAGGAGATGGTGTTCATTCCCCCTGGGAGAACATACACAGACAGGATGTTGTCACCTGAAGTCAAGTCCAGGGTCTGATGCATAGGGAGCTCCACAGAGACTAGGGGGATGTGGTACAGCCCTTTGAGGCCCTCAGTACACACTCACAGGGTCCGCATGCTCCCCCTGCTCAGCCCCCAGCCCAGGCACCTTCAGGGCTGTGAAGCTGATGTTGTGACTGCCCATGAGTGGGGACCTTGGTCCCTTTGTTTCCATATGGGGGCTCATGGGCTTCCACATCGCAGATGACACTCCCCATCCAGGGTGTTTACCCATCATATGTGACATATATCACCCCTGTAGGCTGTCTTCTCTATCTTCCAACCCAACCTACCTCCACAAATATACCTGCTATCCTTCCTCAACTTACCAGTCCCAACTTCACAAACAAGGGCAATATGTTCCCACCATTTTTCACACATTTATTGCTGTATATATATATATATATATATATATATATATATATATATATATATATATATATATGTGTGTATTGATATGTGTGATGTTCCCTCACACATATCATGCAGCACTGTCATTCAAAAGTAGGGGACATGTATTTATATACATGTGTGTTTGTGTGTGTTTGTATATATGTAGACATACACACACACACACACACACACACACACACACACACACACACACACACACACACATATATATATATATATATATATATATATATATATATATATATAGATCTAGGACTATTGAACGAAAGTTCAATAGTCCAAATCCACAATCACCAAACACACTTTAATGAAAGTGCTTTCATCGAAAAAGCACTTTTGTTAAAGTGTGTTAAAAAAATTACATTTATGCACCTCACACTCCCCCCCTACTTTAATATTCTCACTCTGTGGTTACACTACAGTAGGGAAAAGGGAATTTTCCCTTATCCCCACTGTAGTGTGATCTCCACAGCAGGCATACTTACACAAAAGTGCTACTTCAGTGAAAAGCACTTTCACGCAAGTATGCCCAGCCAAATCTGTTTCAGTGATGTTGCCGTTTGGGGATCTGTAAGGATCCCACACACACACACACACACACACACACACACACACACACACACACACACATATATATATATATATATATATATATATATATATATATATATATATAGGGTGCATTCAGATATCAGGTCCACACTCTCTTACTCTCTTTCCTGCACTACTGCACTGTTCTGCCTTGCAACACCACAGAAGGGTGCCACATGTGGACACAGCCTAACATTAGGTGGTATATATAGGGACAGACTGCAGGTAAGCCTATTACACACCTATGGCATCTGTGCATGCTACATTACACATTAACATGACTGCCCTGCAAGTGTTGGGCTCTGGAACCCACATGTCCATCATAATGGCATTACTTCCACCACCAGTTATAGGCCACACTAATATACATGTCTTGCATTACACAACACACACTATGATAGCTTAAATCTTGTCAGTCAGTGCTGATATGCATAGTTTTCAGGTATGGCCAACTGCCCACAGGCACAGACACTATTGTCCATAGCAGTTGTTCAGCTGGACATCATTACAACAATACCTGATGGCACATATAAATCATTCCACATCATCTATCCCATTATTATGGACCAAGTACTACATTAAACTTCATGCATATATACTTCACATACCTGTGCTGGGAATGATGTCTCTTCTGGATACAATTTGCTGTGTGGATGGCTGGATGGATGTGTTTTTTGTTTTCTTTCTCTTTCTCACTATCTCTCTCTCTCTGTCTCTCTCCACTAAAAGGATTGAGCTGCTTTGAAGAGATTGCAGCATAGATTTTGTAGGTGATGCACATGATCAGGTGATGGCATCTGAACCAATCAGTGTCCACCACTTGCTACCTTCATGCAGCCTGCTGTGTAATACTTCCAATTACCACTGTCATGGCAACCCACTACTATAAATTCCTACATCATGTGGGCATGGTCCCTTTACCTTTCCTGCATGAAGGACATCCTTCCTGTGTATGGCAGCAGTGTTACAGACAGAAGGTAGCAATAACTCTGACAGGAGGACTTGCAGACTCAGGCTAGCTACATATTTGTATAAGGTTCCAGACCTACAGACAGTGTGAGTAGCGTTGTTATATGCATTGTATACCACCAGTGATACAGGGTTTGTGTGTACATACCAGTTTAGCATGGAATGTAGGCCGTCTGCATAGCTTTCAACTATAGGCCTATACACATGATGGCCAGAGGATTGCCTGTTATGTTTTGTCTGTCCACCACACAGGTCTTGTGTCAGATATATCACTGGCATTGTGTCTGGGACCGGCCATCCCAAACGTGCTACAGTGTTTCAATTTTAAAACATATGTGGGTTAGTAATTGTCAACACATTCCAGGGTTAGGTATAACGGCATGCATAGATATTCCCATTAACCCAAAACATCAGATATGGAACAGTTGCATAACAAACTGAACACATGCATATATGGAAACACAGTGGCCATTACAACAACATGCAGGTACATTGATGGCAGCATGCCACCAATGTGGGAGTAGTTCAACATGGCACATGCATAGAAACAAATTTCAATATTTATCAAACAATAGGACATATGTCCCAACAGTAGATTTAATTGTACATATACCGACTGAGCTGTGTATTTAGTTTTTATTGTTGCAGATATGGTGGGGGGAGAAAGATGTCAATTAACAACTTCTATATCCCTGTAGTTCTCATTACTTTCTTAGTCAGTCCTGTGATCTGTACCTTACAGGTATTATTACACTACCCTATGCCCTTAGTTTGGACAGTGGTATCATCGTCGCCTCACGTCTCTTTTCACCACTAACATTCACTTGTTCCTTCAAATCTCCTTTTCTCTCATATCCTCCATCTTCCAAATCCTCATTCACGTCATCCAGCTTTTGTGCAAGAATCACATTAGGATTTACTTGATCTGATGTTTTTTTTGAAAATCCAAACTGGCTTCATGAGATTCTGTCCTTTGTTTAAGTTCTGTATTTGGCTCACCTTTTTCTAAATGTAAAGTTTCATTTTTGCCAGTTTCTCTTGTTTTGCATTTAACACCAACTTGAAAGAGTGTTTGCAGTCCTTTTTTATTAATCTCATCATGTTTTTGATTTTATTTACGTTTTTGAGCTCCAGATTTTTGAGATGACATGTTTAAGGCCGATACCTGAAATGAAATATAGAACATAGAAATTTGCCGTATTGCTATAGAGAATTTTGTTAGTAGTTCTAAAGTTAGGACAATATTTTTTGCTATTGATTTCTGCTGTTAATCCATTTATAGTCTTGAATCTCTCGATAACATAGACAAAAAGGCATGCAATGTCAGTGGGTCCTTTATGCTACAATTACAGCATTTATAGGGAACTTTACCTGTGGAATTATTTCTTCCTTTGCTTTCCTGTAAAGTCTTCTTTGCAGTCCATGATGATTCAGCGTGGTTCATGTCCCATTTTCTTCTTCTTCCCAGGATTCGATGGGAAAGCAAGGAGAAGTAATCCAAGCAATAAGTTTGAAGCTAGGAATGAACATGTGAGAACACTCGTTGATAGTCACTTTTACAAATTTTTGTTTGTTGAATCTTGAATACACCATATTATGTCACTCAAAAGTATTTTATCATTGTCACAGCCTTCTATTGCTTTGCACTAACTCAATGCTTCATGATCTTGTACGTGAAAGTTCTCACATTGTTCTTTGTCTTAGTTTGCAAGGACATCTGTTTCTTGAGGCAATGACACTTTTCAGTTTTTGTGATGTTTCTTGGGCTTCATTGGGTCCCTTTGAGCTTCATAGGCCCTGGAGCAATGTACCGGCTGCACCCCCCCCTCTCCTCGGGCCTAGTGGTATGGATGTAGACAACTATATACATGAACTGTGTTTTACCTGCAGTATACACCTCTTATCAAGTATACCTGTGGAACTATTGTTTGTTAACACTACCTGACTGTTTCTATGCATATTCCCAGATTCCAAGTTGATGTTATGCAAATACCTCTCCATTTCTTATTGCACACACTCTGGGCATGTCTTGACAACATGCAGGTGAAACTGGGACATATTTGGACTATTGCCTTCATAAACCTTTGGTGAGTTGCTACAATGACAGGTTTGTTTTCATAGACATTTTCCAAATATTTACAGGCTTGACAGTCAGTTATATGACATTAAATGCTGCCTAAATGTCAGAGATTATCACGCTGATATGCCATGGTGACAGGGTAACAGGCAACAGTTATGGGCCAATTATCTGGACATTCTGGACAGATCTGTAGATTTGAGAGGTGTGATTCTGCATACAGCTTACTACCACTCCCAGGATTTGGGCCATGGCTGTGTCTACTAAAAGTAAAACAGTGTACATCACAATTGAGTGTGCTATATAGATATTGCTGTGTATCTTTTCTCTGAATTCTGTCTATTATTCTCCCGTGGTTTTACAATCTGACCTTGTAATTACAACACTCTTATACAGGGTTTCCTAGACAGTTTTATTATGTAGCACTGTGCAGATGACAGTGATGAGTAATACCTTATTAGTCAGAGATACTGCAACATTAACACTGTCAAACAATACCAGACTAAACAGTACCAGTCCAGGATTTCAATCATTTATTTCTAGCCACAGTTTTCATATCTGACAGACCTGTGGGGGGAATGTTTGCTAACACTACCTGAATGTTGCCACACATATTACCAGATTCCACATTATTATTATTATGCACATATGTCTCACTCTGTTACTGCACACACTCTGGCTTCACAACATGGGGGTGGAGTTGGGACATACTTTGCTTATTACTCTCATAACACTTTGGTGAGTTGCTAAAGTGACAGGTTTGTTCCTATAGATTTATTTCTGACAGCTATGATGTCTGACAATCAGTTGTATGTCATTATTTGCTGCCTAAACTTCTGGGACCATCCCACTGATTTGCCAGGTAGACAGGGTGACAGGCAGGGGACTTACGCCAATTATCTGAACTTTCTGACAATATCTGTACAGTTGTTGGATATGATTCTGCATACAGCTTACTACCACTCCCAGGATTCTAACCATGCCTGTGTGTGCTAAAAATGCAACACTGCTATTTGGATTATGTTGTCTATATTTTCACTGTTTTCTTTCTAAGTTTCTCTCAGTTGTACAATATGACCTTGTGATTACAACAGTCATAAACAGACATCCCTGCACATTTTATTTATGTAGCACAGTGTGGGTAACAGTGCTTAATACAACAGTACTATTAAGAGATTGCAACACTACATTTCCATATGATACCAGAGTAAACACAAGCAGTCCAGGAGTTAGACCTTTTTTGTCAGGCTATTAACCTTTTATTTACATACAACCTATATGAAAATCTTCCTACCATATTGTCTGGTTTATTCTGTACATGCCATAAACAATACAGGTTTTATACTGACAATTAACTTTCAACTACTTTCAGATTTATTTCTTGTGACAGTACATGCAAGATTATTACTAACCTGCCTCATGATGCAGCCTCTGCAGATTACAGGCATGGGCTTCCCAATTCCCAAATCTGCCACTGTCAAAGACATAAGAGGAATATTTAGCCATAGCTATCCATAATATACATGAGCTGACAATTATTAAACAGGTAGTATAGTGATACTTACACATGGCTGTGACATCACCCGTCTGCCTAGCCTCTTGGGTCCACTGATCCAAGAGCTCCCTCTTTCTCCATTTCAGGTTGGCATAGTGATGCCTGACCTGCTAACTAGTTTGAGGGATGCCAGTGGCACTGGTGAGGTCATGGGCGAGACGGTCCCAGACTTCCGCTTTATTATGAGAACCCTGGTATTGGCCCTGCAGCAGTCTCTGGTCATGGTCTTTAACAAGGAGTCCTGCCATGACTTTGGACTCCTGGATGCCCCAGCACTGTGCCTGGAAGTGTGATCCTTCAACCACACCAGCCATAGTGCCTACAGTTATAAGATGTATTCCTACCTGTGGGGTTTAAGTAGGACCGATAGCTCACACAATGCCATAATTGGATGGTTTTGAAAGTGCTAAGCTATGGGCAAACCTGCTTACCTAAAGCTGGCATTGCTTAAAGGCGTATACCAATGGGCAATCTGATTTAGCTGGCCTACACATTGCTTACACCTAATAAGCAGGGGTTTGCAACGCTTAGCATTGCTTAATTTTAAATGTGCACACTATTTGCTGTTTGGCATTGATTTATCATTCATTACATGTTATATATTTGTTTGGTATCCATGATTTATGTGTGTGTACACTGTATGGGGTCCTTGTGTTTATTGGGGGATTTCAACACGTCATTACAATGACACCTCACATCTGGACTTAATGCAGTACTCCAGCTAACATATTTATGTTATGCAGTAGGTTATACAACATAAACCTGTATATAGATTCCTTTCACATGTAAATTTTGATTTTGCTATAGTGAGGATCTGTTTGGGGATACCTCAGTTTTATGTACTGCTATGATGGCTTACTGGTTAACTACTGTGACTGTGGTGTACAAGGTCCTAGGTTCAAGACTTGCAAGGGCTGTTTACTTTGTTGCTGGGCAGAACAGTGGCTGTTGGATACAGAATGATTAAGGCACTTTTAAGCAGTTGTAAGCGGGTTTTCATGGGTTTGCGTGATGGTAAGCAATGTTAACTTCCGGTTAAATATGCTTACAGAGACTTAGCTTCAATATTGCTTAACCTGTGTGCGAATTGCTTACCCCCACACATTTGGGCTTAAACCTGCTTACTACTGCTTAAAAGTGCTTACCCCTGCTTACGCCTGTACTAATTTAGACAGAAATGTAACAGGGCTCTTGGGAAAGTGGAGGATGTGGACACTATGGATTTATCCTTCATTACACATTATACCTTCAATTCATGTCCCTGATTTATGTGTACATATACTGTATGGGGCATTTGGGCTTATCTGTGGATTTTACAACATTATTATAAAGACACCTCACATCTGCATTGAATGCAGTACTCCAGTTCACAAATATATGTTATTTAGTAGGTTATATGGCAAAAAAATGTTCATAAAGTGAGTTCACATGGAAAATGGAATTTACTACAGTGAGATTCAAACCAGAAAAGACTGTTCACAAAGCAAATGCTCCGACCATTAAGCTACTGCTTCAATGGCATGTATCTTGCTATTTATCTTCTTGTGCCATTTAAGCTACAGTATGCATAACTAAGCAAGGGGCAAACCTGCGGACCTATGGGTAAATTTAATCTGTGTGATAAAAAAAAAAATTCTACTGCTATTTTCTCTTTGAAGGGAGAGGTTTCACTTATTGCTGTGGATTCCTGTGTGCATCTGCACATTTGGCAGACATCCTAGCAAGCCCCCATACTGCTCATCCCCTTCAGGCACACTATCTGGACAAAGCTTGACAAACTGTGGTACAACTACAGACATATTTTCATTATTGCTCTTATAAACTTGGGACAGTTGCTAGGGTAACATAATTTGTTTTAATATATGTTTTATCATGGATTTGAAGTCAGACAATGAAATGTATGCATTATTTACCGACTTCAATCCTGAGATCATCCCAGTGATTTGCAAGGAAAATTGGGTGCTGTATGTGACATGTGGACATTCTGTGATGATTTGTACAGTTGGGAGGTATGAGACCTCCTTTAAGCATTCTTGCTCATTATTATTGCCGGGCAGCACTTCCTGAATGCAGGGGCATGTGTATTGCGAGAGCTCTGCTCTCAGACACACCACCTGCACTCGTTCACGCTCCATGTCCGTTTAAGAGCAGAGGCAACGAGCCTTCATTACTATGCATGGCATGCTTCCGTGCTGCTCTTAAATGGACATTTCCATATAGGAATAAGCTGTCCCTTCAGGGAACCTTACTGAATCCTGGGAATACATTTTATAACTATGTCATATGTAGCAAACATTCCATTTCAGCAACATCCTTTTCTCTGATGCTGGAACCTCAAGGACATACAACATAAGAAAGAAAAAGTAAAACAAATTGAACTAATGGAAACCAATGAAAACACTCTGAATCGCTTTGTGATCTGTAATAATAAAATATATATATGTATCAATAAACACATAGCAGTAAGGAAAAAACACTGTAGAACCCACCACGCTGAAAAAATCAGTCAAGGTACAAGGCAAAAATCCATTAATTGTCGAACCTGACCATTATCTTAAAGGCACATCTCTACTCTCTAACTACATAGTATGTCTTTCATACAAGACTAAAAATAAGATATAAAATATAAACTGTTATTAACAGCCTATATTTAAAACATCAAACATAACATGTAGACCACCTATATTACAATATTGCAAATACTACTAATACTCTAGGACAAATAATACACATATAACTTCCAACTAAGTAATGAAATTAGATAACTGTTGCAGAAAATATAAACTGCATAACTAATGTAAAAAATACAGATCTTACTCTTTAATGAACCTGTATTGAATCAAAACCTCTATTATACAGGCATAATATTCTCATATATATGGATATCTAAGATATTCCGGTGGTCTATAAATAGCTATAAAAAAAAAAAATAAATAATATATAAAAATATGTGCATGTACATATAATGACACAAATATATACATATATGTATACTGGAACCAGCATATATGTATACAAACATATTAGCAAAGGTAAAATATGTAATGAACCATACATGCAGATGAATGAAAATGTGAAGAAATGTATGGTTCCAAATAAATAAATATATAGATAGAACAAATGAGTATCTATAAACTATATAAATTAATCAATACTATCAAATATATATAAATATAGAACAACAATCCTAAATAAACTGCTTCAGAACTGCTTGATAATATATAAAGATGTAGATATGTTTATATGTATGTATGATGATTGCCACTAAGACATGCATATTTAATCCCTACTTTTCAGAATGGGTTTGAGCGAAACATATGCATTTAAACCTGGAGGCATATGCGCTCAAAATTTAATGATCCATTCCAATTCTATTCTTTCTAGATTGTTAACATAATCCCCTCCTCTATCACTTTTCTTAACAATCTGAAGGGCTCTAAAGCAGAATGTGTGATCAGGAAATGCCATGATGTGCTTGGCTAAAGCATTTTGCACCTTTTTCTGACAGATGTCATAGATATGATTGTATAGTCTCTTCTTAAAGGGTCTCTTAGTCAGCCCTACATAGAAGGCTGTACAATGCTCACATGTTGCGAGATATATCAGATTCTGTGTCTCGCAATTGGCATAGAATCTAGGCCTAAAAGTCAAGTTCAATGTGGGGTGTATAAAGTCCTGTTCTTTGCTTATATACCTGCAGATGTTACAATGCATACAGGGATAGGTCCCTCTCCTGTTAATCTTAACAGTAGCTATTACTTCACTTGACTTAAAATTATCACAGAGCAATCTCTTTAAATTCTTATGATTGCGGTAGGCTATACTAGGTTTATTGCCTACTAAACAAAGAGTATCATGATCAACCGCTAGAACCTTCCAATTATTACTTATGATGTTCTTTATTGCTACATAATCATTAGTATAAGTAATCGTAAGTCTGATCTTGTCTTTAGCTGAGGGCCCTGGATAAAAACCACCTGGTTTCTGCCTGTCTTTGAATTCTACCTCATATACAGGTCCAAACAGATCTTTTTTGATCTCCTCAATCATGTTACTGTCATAACCCCTCTCCTCAAATAACTTTACCATGAGGTCTACTTGGGCTGATCTAGTCGCTTCTTCTTTACACATTCTGCTTACTCTTATAAATTGGCTCCTGACTATGCTGGGAAAGACATGCCTGGGATGCATGCTGTCGTAGCTCAGGAGCGTATTCTTCCAGCAGGGTTTGCGATAAAGTGAGGGAATCAACTTTCCTGCATGGAAGCTCAAACTCACATCCAAAAAATTAATGGTTGTACAAGAAGCTTCCATAGTAAAACTCAAAAAACTACTGGAAGTCTCTAGGTAATCCAGAAAACTGCCAAATTCAACACTAGATCCTTTCCACACGATCAGTATATCATCCACAAACCTTTTGTAGATGATTACCTGTTTAAACCGATCATGGGGGAACAGATGTTCCTTCTCCCAGCTGTAGACCACAAGATTAGCGTACGTGTTGGCACACGAGGTGCCCATAGCTACCCCCCACTTTTGCTGATATATCTGGGTACCAAAAGAAAACACATTATACGATAGGACCAAGTCAAGTAACTGGCAGACTAAGATCTGTCTGTCATTACTGTATTCAGTTTCATGTACCAAGAGCTCCCTAATGGCCTGTATTCCCTCCTCATTAGGGATTGAGGTGAACAGATTTTTCACGTCCAAAGTGATTAGCAAGTACTCATCATTAACTAAATTAACATCTAGTTGTTCAAGAGACTCAAGAAGATGGTAGGTATCTTTCAAAATATGTGGTACTTTGTCTACCAAAGGACGTAGCACCCTCTCTATATAAAGTGAAATATTATCAGTGGCCCATCCTGCCCCAGAAACAATGGGTCTCATCGGTGGAGGATCCTGATTCTTGTGTATCTTAGGTAACCCTTTTATGGAGGGAATGCATACAAAGCCTTTGTGAAAAAATGTGTAAAGCTCTTGTGTGATCTGTTTGCACATAAGCATATCAAAAATAGTTTCTTCTATGGTTTCATGTATTACATCTATCTTATTCTTAGTTATGGATTCATATGTTTTGGCATCTTTAAGCATGTTACTCATATTAGTAATATAGTCCTCAGTGTCGAAGAGTACTATCCCACCCCCTTTATCAGCTGGCCTGATGGTTAAGGCCCTGGTGTTAAGTAAAAGGTGTAGGGATTCATTCCCTTCTTTGGTCATGTTAAAATACTTGCATCTCCTTTTATGATTGTTATAAAAATATTCATAAAGATCATCTTCACACAACTGAATGAAGCAGTCTATATGCGCAGGCAAAGGTGGAGAATATATGCTCTTCTTTCTACATTGCTCAAACATTCCATTGTTACTAGAAGAAACACTATCTTTATCTTTAAAAAATAGTTTCAATGCCAAGTTTCTACCAAACATTCTAATGTCAGTCAACAACTCATGCAGATTACTTCCTTGCGATGGCACAAAACTAAGTCCCTTATTTAATAAACTAATGGCAGAGTCTGATAAAGTTATAGTGGACAAATTAAAACATAAGTTTTTTAGTGTTTTCTGCGTCGTCGCTGCTGCGGGCTGTCTTCCGTGAATTTCCTCTTCTTCCTGTCCCAGGAATTGTATCAACCTCTCTGCTGATTGTTGGTTCTTACTGGTAAAGGAAAAAAAGAAGAATGAGGAGCTTCTTGGTTAGGCTGTAAAATTTTAGGTATAGCTCCTGTGTGTAGGTGAATCATACGCTTCTTATTGGCCTCCTGATTAGGTAAAGGTGTTTGCACAGGAGTCCCAGTGGTTTGAATCGGTGGCTCGTTGGGGGGAGTCATGAAGGCTCCGTCAGAACTGCTACTTAATACCTCGCTCTCAGCTGTGCGTACTAGTGGAGTGCTATGCTCCAAGTTCGTAAGCGTATGCTCTGCTGATGCTGAGTGATGATGTAATCGATCTTCTCCGTCGCTCACGTTGGGACGTCTGGGCCAAACGAAGACGTTACCCAATTGGAAGTCCTTGTAGTCTCTGAGTAATTTCCTATGTTTAGTCAATTGTAGTCTGTTCCCATAGGACTGCACTTGCGCATACAAATGGTCTAACTTGTTCAGGCAAAGTTCAGTATTGAAGCGTTCTCTTGCTTCACTATTTAATTGCTCGATTTTTAATAATAGCTGCTGTTCAACGGGAGTGAAATAGTCTATAATCAATCTGATGTATTTATAGCTCAATTCCAGGTTCATTTCCTGCCATTGCTGCAATAAGTCCAAATGACTGTCCCCGTAGGTGGGCATACAAAGCACCCTCATGCCCCTGGGGACAATCTTGAA
Source organism: Protopterus annectens (assembly GCF_019279795.1). Classification (NCBI taxonomy): domain Eukaryota; kingdom Metazoa; phylum Chordata; order Ceratodontiformes; family Protopteridae; genus Protopterus; species Protopterus annectens. The sequence continues at coordinate 1,939,477,831 of NC_056735.1, read as the reverse complement.
GTGGAGGCAAGCCTCCATATGTTTACGCTGCCATACTAGTCTTTGGTATTTAAATAGATCATTTTCTTGTTCCTTCAGCAAGGTATAGAACCCTTCAATATTGTTAGTAGTGTCTCTTCCACTCACCGTTTCTAGGCTCTGTAGATCCAGGGTCAATAAAGGATTAATACTTAGTCTGGTGATAGAGTTCCATGTGTCACCAGGTATCCTCGGCTCCGGATTAAACGGAAATTCTATCGATGGAAGCTCCATGACGTGGGAGAGTGCAGCAAACAAAGAAAAGCAAAAATTCAAACAGTTGCCACACTCTCTAAAGGTCTACTAGCGAACAACAAAGGTAGCAGTAAGGAAAAAACACTGTAGAACCCACCATGCTGAAAAAATCAGTCAAGGTACAAGGCATAAATCCACAAGGCAGTTTATTTAACGATAAAAACAGGATGAGAGCTTTCGCGTACTATTAACGTACGCTTCTTCAGATCAAAGTTAAAATGAAAGCTTTCCTTTTTATACTAGTGCAAAACCATCTATTATTCAATTAATTAATTAATATTTTATATATATATATATATATATATATATATATATATATATATATATATATATATATATATATATATATATATATATATATATATATATATTTTTTTTTTTTATATAGGTTTACCACTGCAGTCGATCCCACTAATGCTTGATTTGGAATCCCAAAGATTTGCATGCCGAATGGCCGGAATGTCGCAAAGAACACCGAATGCAACATTTTCGACCACACTACATCCAAACCGAGTGCTAACATGGGTCCAAAAGGGAGAGCGGGATTGCCGTTCGATACATTAGCATTCGGTATTTTGCATAATTTGCTGCACTGCATTTGATACACGGGCAGTCAACATTGTGTCCATTGGTTAAACGGTGGTAAACCATATATATATATATATATATATATATATATATATATATATATATATATATATATAAACTAAAATAAATATATACGTAGTAAACAGGCAACAGGATACAAGTAGAGAAGGCAGGCCTGCCTTTTGCAAATGTCTCAAGAGCTGCATGCATGAATACTATGAACATGCAGTTCATTAATAATTTTATGGTTTTGTCATCTTATGGAAGATAAAGTCACTAAATAATGACAGTCATTCAAGTTTCAGAGTTACTATGATGGAAGTCCGGACTGGATCTTGTGTGTGTATTTTGTAGTGGTTTCACATATTATTGAGTGCAAAAGTCATTAACCAATGACAGACATTTGAGTTTCAGACTCTTAGACTTTCCGTTATTCTTCAGGTCCGGGTCAGATCCTGCGAGGAACTTAATAATTTCAGCATGCGGTTTTGTCATCCATTTCTTTCCCTGGTATGAATGTGGGTGCTGCCTGGTGGTACTTGTGGCTGATAGAGTGGTGCTTGACAGCTTGAAACCTGGGCATGTTGCCTTTCATTTCTTGCAGATGGCTGTTCCTGTTACATGGGGGGGAGGGGTAGTTCTGTACTTTGAGGGAAGGACTGAGGTTTTTGGTGTCCATACCCCTTGATGGCACTCAGTTTCACTGAATATCCATATTTTGGTCCATGTGTCATAAGATCTTTTTTTTTTTTTGCAAATTTGTGACTAGTCATTTAAGATTATATTTAGCAGATAATGTTAGACATACATTTGAGTTTCAGACTTCAGATCCTTAAGAAAATATATGTTAAGACAGACCCTGTTCCTTAGTACCTCTCTCTCCCTGGGATTCATGAAGTTTGCGCCAGGCATAGCGTAGGCGGTATAATGCCAAACATGGCTGCCGAGTGATTCAGGTACGATCCAATTCCATGTGCACTACTGGCGTATGCCAGCCCTCAGGTTAGGTATGCTAATCACCCCATGCGCAGTGCCGCACCATGCAAATGAAGGCACATAGCAATTCATGAAGTGGTGCAGGCGTAGCGTAAGCCCATAGAAATGTAAACCAAAAAAACACGGTTTACATTTTTCCAAACAGAACATCGGAGCTATGAAAGCAGACCAGACTCATGTATTACAAAGTTAACATATGCCAATGGCTAAATACACAGCCAATGGCATAAGAAAAGATGCACAACACCTAAAAAACAACATTTAATGTCAAGTCCACAGTAACGCAAAGTACAACCGCAGGACATGTGTGCGCAAATGGGAACACATAGAAAATATATACAAATGTCATAAAATCGCAATGTAATACAAATCGTTTCACCATAATACTCAATGGTATGCATGGTACACCACAACCAAGTTGCAAGGGTTGCTAAGAGTGTGTGACAGTGTTCAGCGCGGCAACTAGGAATTAGTAGTCAATGCCATGCAAATGAGGCAGGCAATAGTGAATCGCAAACGTCCCGCCGGACTAAGGATGTACCATACGGTGCAGCACTACAACACTGAGGAGTGGCTTAGAGGTATACATGACATCAGCAGTGGGGTGTGCCACCGTAGCTGTAAGCACATTGGAGCAATACAAATCCGACCTGGCCATTGCTAAGCAAACCCGCAGGACAGGGGTGGGGAGGTAGGTATAGCATCATTTAGCTGAGAGAACATATGGTGCCTGAAAGCGCATGTGTATGGGGAGGAAAACGTGCCCGAAACCCAGTAAGCAGATGCATGCGCTGCGCACCATAGCTCAAACAGGAAGGTCAGGGGAAGAAAATAAGGAAATGCCGCAGTAGGGTAATTGGAGTACAACTGAGCAATTAACACCTATTAACTAACAGCAGGCAATCGACGGTAGCTGACAAGTCTGCTCGCAGAAACCTGACAACAGGATAGGGGAGGTGTGGGATTGCAAAGAAAAGAGAACTGTCATAGCAGAGCAAAGCAAACCTGCAGTAGACCGGCCATAGAACACATTACACAAGATAAGCCAGGTGTAGGAAAGTATAAATGAAAGCAGGCTGCTGGATGCATGCCAGAAAATGGGAGGTGAAACGTGAAGAAATGTAAAGGGAAGGGAAAGAGGTAATCCACGGCAGCCAATTGTAATTCAACACCAAAGGCACCACAATAGTAGTTCCTGTCGTAAAACACATAAGATACCCTGTAGCTACGATCATACATACACACCCTATGACATCATCGGTGTTCACAGCACAATAGTATAAAGCGTGAAATGACCCCACACACACCTGTGTATTCCCAAACACTGCACCATAGGTGTAAACATACGGGGAACTTTTACAATGTACATGTTGGGAGCTGCCATAGCTGTGATTCATCACCATGTGTTAGAGACTGACGGTGTTGTGGAGGATGATGCTAACAACCACAGCAGGCCCCGGAGGTGGAGAAGAGTGTTCAGACCAAGGGTAACCTACCAGGGGCTACATGATCTGGAGATAGTAGAGCGTTACAGGTTGGATATGGACATCTTACAGCAAATAGTTAAGCTGTGCCGGCCACGCCTGAAATCCAGAAACAACAGAGGGGAACCCATCCCAGTGGACATGAAGGTATGGGTAAGCTTGCGAATACTAGCCACAGGTACCTTTCAAAGGCCAACTGGAGATATAATGGGGATCTCACAGGCATCAGCATCCAGTGTACTACACCAGTTCCTGGATGCCATGTTACCACATGCCAATGAGCATATATACTTCCCCCGAACTCAGGAGGAGTTGGCCAGTAATATGCGTCTCTTCCACCATGTGGCACACTGCCAGGAGGTACTGGGTGCAATAGACTGCACGCACATACATATCAAGTCACCACCCAGGGAGCATGGTAGGCGCTACATAATCCGCAAGGGATACCACTCCATCAACTTCCAGGTTGTGTGCAATGCCCAGGGCATTATCATGGATGTGTGTGCTGGCAGCCCTGGAAGCTATCATGACTCCCACATCTGGCACGCCTCACAGCTGTATCAGGTATTTGTCAGGGGGGACATCCACATGCCCACCTTGTGGGGGATGCTGGCTTTGCAGTGGAGCCATGGATGATGACTCCCATCAGAAATGCACACACACCCATGCAAGAACACCATAATGAGGCACACTCACAAACCAGAATCATCATAGAGCGTATGTTCGGGATGCTGAAATCACGGTTCCGTTGCTTGGACATATCTGGTGGAGCCTTGCAATACTCTCCAGGCATGTGTGCCCACAACCTCATAGTATGTGCCATGCTATATAATATGATCCTGCAGAAACAGCTGCAGCAGGGACAAAATGGTGAAGGCCCTCACAGCCCACCGCAATTGCCAAGGCCATCACAGGCACAGAGGGATTCAGACCACGAACACCCTGTGCCAGCCCCAGTAGGCAGACGGAGGCATGCCCAATATGCCTATGCCTTGGCAAAGAGGGAACGTATAGCACATACTCTGACAGTGTAGGCCCCTACAGACTGACACACCACTCCACCTGCACACACAGTAAAATGGATGGCACACACACACGACCACCTGTAAATTGTAATGTATAGGTGGCCTACTGTGTGAATCCTACATAGGCAGCCCTCAACCATTGTACACACAACAGCTATTATAACAAGGAATGTCAACACCTGAACAGTACACGCACCTATCAGCATATGTTGGTACTGTGTGTATAGGTTCCTAGGTACATCGGTAGGTACACGCCCAATTGTCAAAGGCCATTCATCAATCAAGGCAAACAGTGTCTGCTGTCGCCACCACATCGATTAACCAACTGTCGCTCAGTGGAGCAGAGCCAATTGTGGGATCCATGTGTGTAATCACTGTTCCCCATACACTCTGCATGGATTCCCTGGTGTGTTAATGAGGGGCTCCATATAATGTAATCATGGATGTAGTGGCAAAGTATGGGGTGTAGCCATGACAGGTGTCTGTCACCCCAGCATGCTCCACCTACGGTTGTGTGAAGGTGTAGCACCTTTTAGTGTGTGGCTCACTGTGACATACATACCCAATGCTGGAGCACATCCATTAAACATCACTTGGACATACCATTAATAGGTCTCACCCATATGTAAACTAACTGAGTTACCCATTTGATCGCAGTATGGAGTAACAGCCATAGTACAGTCCACATACAAAATGCCATAACACGTGTACAAATCCCAGATGCCCAAGTGGTAAATGCAGTGACTGTCGTGCATGTTCACGGTCTCACGTCCTGCAAGGGATGTAACGTAATCCCGAAGGCACAAATAATGCATGTTGGATGCAGGTCATCAGAACATGCTTAGCACATGTTAGCAGGAATATGCATTGCCCAGTGCTGGTAAGCGTCATTTAAATATGACTATATGGATATGCGTGAAACAAGGCTAAGCTTCTCTGAATATCGCGCAGATCACGGTCAGTGATGTCCAGAACAGGTGAAACCAGCATTATTCACGCTCTGAAGGGTAAAATGACCACTGCCAGGAGTAGAACACACAATCATGTACACAATCACCTAGCACTAAGCTACCCAAGATGTACCAATGGCAGGTGTGTAATGTGACAGGTTCAAACACAAATGTGCAGAGTCCAGGTAACAGTATACACTGACATGTACACAATGAAAGGTGTATTCTGCCTGTCACTCTCTCTGTCATACATATATATATATATATATATATATATATATATATATATACATAATAGAGATAGTAGGGTGATAGAGAGATATATGTTGATATATACGGATTCACCTATATCTGCAAATATGTAGATAGGTCAACGACATGTACACAACCATGGAGGTACAAATAAATAGGATAATACCAACTGTGGAATGTGTCACATACCAACACACATAATCACGAGGCTGAAAGACCGAAAGAACACAGTACCAGAACACTAGAACCGCGTGTAATATTATCACGATATTAAGGGAATTTAGTTATTGCTGCCAGTGTTGCGGTCCACGTAGTTACTGTGTTCAACTGTGTTTGTGATTGCCGTGTGTGTTGAGGGTGCCGTGTGTGTTTCTGTGGGACTGTAATGTGTGTGTGTGTGTGTGTGTGTGTGTGTGTGTGTGTGTGTGTGTGTGTGTGTTTTCATCGTGTGTCTGTTAGTGCTAACTCGGAGGTAGATCATTATGGTAGGTGTGGTTATAGCTGGCCGTAGGCATACAGTTACCACCTGTCCCACTTTAAGAGGGACAGCCCCTCCCTGGGCAGTTGTGTCCTGACAAGAAATATTAAAAAGGGCAAATGTCCGAGATTGTAGGACATAATTATGTCCCATATAGTATGTAATAGTTGCATTAAATAGTTATGCCTGTATCTAAAAAACGTAAATGTTACATGAAACATGATAAGTAGCTAAAGTGCTACAAGAATATGTATTCAGGATAAAAGTATGTGCTATCCTGTGTACTGACTGTGGGTATGTGTCGGCCTGTAAACACCGATGTGTGTCCTGCAAATGTCCCACTATGTCCATTTGAAAAGGTGGCAACCCATGCCAAAGAGGTTCAGTCACCAACACAACTGCAATGAGAGCAAATATCTGTGATAGAAATACATGGGACAGCTGTCATTTAGTAACATTCCTTTACATATCACTGTATTTCCAGAGGTATGGAAGTATCAACCTCACCTGCATACTATATAGAAACCAATTAACAATGGCCCAATGTATAAGCCCATAACAACCATAGTTTCAGTCTACTAACTGATAGGTCTTCAATTAGGGAAGGAGCCCCCACACACACATATATGGAATAAGTAGAAATGCAGTCCCCACAAACCTGTATATGCTATGTACACCCACCTACATCTCCCACACATGAAACAATAGCAATACAGACTGTAATAACATCAGAAACATCCACTCACTCAATTACATCTGCAGAAGCGTTAACATACCTTGTGAGAAACACATTTGTAAAGACGCCATGTGAAATCATAGCTGTTGTATAATGGAGCAGACGTCGATGTTACAGGTTTTGTTTGCTATAGTCCCTTATCAGACGGTTGAGATGACAGGTACACTCACATGTAGAACCACATACTCTAGCTGTCACACGCAATCCACGGGGGACATGAATGCAAAATATCCATGTCTCTACAAATAGCAGTTGCAATTCCACACAACAAAACACATACAGGCCGTCTCCCCGAAGGTAGGCGGATGGAGTAGCTGCACAACTGATGTGCATGTAATAATCTACTCAGGAACACCAATTGGCGGCAGGAAACCATATGTTACAGGTATCGACATATATAAGGATGACTTGCCAGACATTCAAACCGTATGCTCATACCATAGAACCATTTAAACAGTAAAGGTGTAAGAGAGATATGTACAAAATTTCGGAACGCTAACAAGGTATGTAGAACACTTCAGTATGTTAGTGTATGTATAGCCTGTTTTGTATTAATTAAAAGTGTCTGCAATGCATAAAGTGGGAACATGTATTATGTAGTGATGTCTTGCTGAGCATAGTAACGCTTGTAGAAATTGTGTGTCTTGCTGTGGGCCACAAGGTAAACATCACAGACACCACAAGGGATGCTACATGAGGGCTTTAAACAGGACAATTCCACACCAGTCGCCGTCAGTGGTAGGGTATGTCCAACAAGTACGTGCCATAGCAGGGGATAGTATATGTTGATATAACTGTCTCAGTAGGCATGTGTATGGGCATATAACAACAATAACATGCCTAAGGTGGTCCTGCTGTGCAAGTATGCTTTGCATTATGTGATAATATGTAACATATGTGTAATGTACAGTATTGTAGGTAGATATGTCAGATATTCTACACAGCATAACAGTTATATCATGCAAACAAAAGGTATCGTCTATTGGCATGTACAGTACACAATAACAGGATACATATGGCTTGTAGTCATGGGACACTGTAACAGCATGATAGCTAATCGAAATGGAAGAGCTACTCAATTATCCATGCACAAAGGAAATGTAATAGCTTCACAGGTTCATAGTGAGGTACTATGCTGTCTGGCAAGTCTATGTGTAAGCCCAACTACAGTGTTTACACTGGCGGCACCTCTCTAGGGTAGTGTCCTGTCTGTGAACAGCAGAGCCATGTGCTACCTGCACCTCTGCACAGTACAGCCACTGCAATGATCCTTGGCGTACATGTGTGTCTCTCATCTACCGAGTGAGGTATCTCATAAACAGTGCTACTGAGTGTCCCTGCATGATGTACATAGGAATCATGTTCCAAAGCATGGTGAGTGTCTGGTTTGGGAATGTAACCCTCAAGAACATTCCACTCATCGTTGCGTTTGTGCACATATCCATGAGCATGTTGCTCTCAGTGGCTTTTGCTTATGTCGCTTATGTGGAGTATATACATGAATATTGTTGTGGACATGGGACCTGTATGTTCAGCAGAGGTCACCCCTGAGTATGCAAATGTGTACAGTTGTAGTGTCCGTAGTTCTGCCGCATACGTCAACCATCGAAGCTCAATAATCCTCATGGTGTTTTAATGTTGTGGTATGTAAAGCCGTTGCTGTTCTGTAAGGTACACCCTAAACGGGGTGTTGTACCCTTGAATGTGTGTATACGTCAGGAGTTTAGAGGTACAATGGGTGCCTTTGTTCCAGCTACAAACCCAGTACAGATAAGGGTGGCCACATAGAAGGATATCCACGCCACATTGGCAATATGGTTATCAAAGGAGTGGGTGCTACATACGTGTGTACTAAGATCCCGTATAATGTCAGATGTATGTAGGGGACTACCACCTATGTGATAGTCAGTGGGTGATTGGTGTAATCCAAAGGGGCTGTTCATGCACCATGTGTCATCCAGCTTGAGGCCACGTTATCGACATTGGGTGTCCGTCACAGTGACACCCTTATGGAGGGAGTCTGTATCAGCTGGTGGATCAATCATGGTACCTTGCATGCAGTTGTCTGGAAACCTAGTCAGGGAAAGTCCCTCTGTGCTAGCCTGTACCTCAGGGAAGCATATACCGAATATGAGGGGCCCTATGACTGAGGACTGTTGTATGCCAAGTGTAACTGAAATACAGTAGGTACTATGGTATGCTACCCTCATTGTGTGGTTCCTGTCCGTGAGCCACTTTGCATAACATCCTGAGATGTAGGGGTCGATGTGCAGGTGGATGTGTATGTTATCAATACCAGAATGGAGAACGGTGCTGAAAGCCAATGAGAGGACAATGTAGGCTGTGTGGATCCCCTTACCGTCATCAACTACCCTGGTAACTGTATCAAAGGAGTCCACCAGGTGTAGGAGCCATGGTCTGGCCATAACAAGTCCAACCTGGGTGGCATCAAAGGTCTGGAGCCCACCAATGTCTCTGTGAATTACTTCCATGATGATGTGCCCCATAGCCTTGCAGAACAGTCCAGTCAGGCGTATAGGGCAATAGTCCCTCTGGTTCATTGTGGCACCACCTGTGTGGAGTGTGATAACTGTTGCTGTGTGCCATTCAGGGGCCACAATGTCTGATACAAGGCTATTACTGAATCTGGTGGCCAAGTGGGGAGACATGTCATTCTGAGGTTTGTGTAAATCACAGCCTGAGATGTTGGACGGTCACATGGAGTCTGTGTTCCAGGCCTTAGAGAGTGCAGGTTGGAACTGTGTAGTTGTGACCGCAGGAACCCCACAATGTTCCTGCATGGATTATGGCCCTGTAGGGAGTGAGAGGGTGTAAAGTTAGCATTGAACCCATCTGCCGGGATGTTGCCAACATCACTCGGTTTTGTAATGTTCCTGAGTAACCGTCGTATGTCAGAGCAGATGTGGGCATTGCCATTGACTACTGACATACCTCCATAATGCTTTGTGGTACACCCTGGAATGTGTCGCAGTAATGTTTACGTAGCTAGGTTTGGAGGATGTGATAAGGGATCCAGAAGCCCTACTGAGGCTGAACAGTGAGCTACCTCACCCATGGGATTGTACTCCACTTTGCAGCAGCCTCCACCTTTTGTTGTACATTATGTCCATGGAACCGGACCCCCAGAGTGGCATACATTATCTGGTGGGTAGCATCATTGCTCTATTTGGAATAGCATGATCCATGCAGTTGTGTAAGTGCTAATGAAGTGCACTGGGATATGTTTCAGCATTTGTATGTGCAGTGTCCATCTGCACGGGTGTCAAGACATTTACTACTGCTGTCATAAGACGTCTGTAGTAGGCGTTGTACTAATCTTGTACTGTGTATGCCGTGAAGGGTGTGGTGCCGGGATGTGGATAACAAGTGTGATTAGCATATGTTCGGAAACTACCAACGAGGGGAAAACCACAGGTGTGGAACACCAGTGACATGTTGGTAATGTCCATGTCTAGGATATTGTTGGTCTTGGTGGTGGTGTGTATGGGTTGATCCAGCCGAGTGGAGGTTATGAATCCTGGACAGCATTGGCCTAATGTGTCAGTACATGAGTAGCTATCCAAGTTAAGTGTGGGGTAGTGTCAGTCACACATCAGTAGTACCTGTCTGAACCCTACTGTCCAGTACACCAAGAAATGAGTGCCAGCACCATGGGGTATGTTGTTGAATCCGTAGCATGTTACAATGTGTACAGCAGTTCTGGCCACAGTTAGTTGCACGTGGATCACCTCTGATGCATTGTGATAAGTAACCAGCCAGGAGGTGTGTACAACATAGTGAAATATGGACACACCTCAGCCGTGGGTGTTCCGGTACAGGTTACATGACTGAAAGGTGTGGTCTGCGTATAACCTGTCAGTACAGGTGTGCTCTGCAAAGCCTAGAGCCAGGTCCCAGTCACTGCAGAGATATTGAAGTGGTCCATTATAAGGAGTGCCTTGCCTGCGTGCGTCAGAGATTATGTCAAGCATTGAGTCACATGACCACATGTTTTGCTTGCCTGTTCCCGTTCTGGTGGTGAATGTTATTGGAAACTGTGCAAGACAGGCAGTATAGGAGCAGCAAGAGCCTTACATGTTATCTGTACTCCCAGGGCTGACAGGTGCAGGTCATCTGTGCCAAAGCATCGTGTTTTGCTGACCATGTCATTCAAAGCGGCCAGATACTGGATGCCTGTGGAATGACAGCAGAAGCATAGGCAACTGTTGAAGTGAAACAGTCAGTTGTTGTACAGTGGTATCTAGTCTGGCTGAATGCAGAATGCTCCCCAGGGCTTGGCCGATACCTTCTGGGCTACAAGACCGGAGAGCTATTGCATGTCCCTGCGCATGCAGTCTGGGAAGTTACATCTCAGGGCAGTCACACTTAACATGGAGAATGACCGACAAATTGTACCTGGTGAGGTGTGGCATGGGTGCATAGGTTATGTTGCAGAACCAGTTACCCGACAGCTAGATGTAAGCGACTATCACCTTGTGTATCCTGCTGAGTGGGACATCAGTGTGACCGCCTACAGAGTCACATATGACTGATGTGTTGGGTATGTTATAACACCCTATTGTCTGTATTTGATGGGCACACAAGAGTCTGTGGGTTATAAGTAATTGTTGTTGTGTTTGGTGATGGGGGCTGCCTCTGGTGCCTACACAGAGTATGGAGAGGTTCTGCAAATGTTGTACTCATACTATGTGTGGCCTGTGGTGATGGAGATCTTGTGAGACTATGTGATGAGTGGGGTGTGTTGCAAATGTTACACGTCCCCACAGGAATGTCAGGTTCAGTCTGGGTTGGTGAGAGCATTACCCCCAGCATGGCTACATATGTGCGTCTCCCACAGGCTGTAGTGTGGTATGTTGAGAGGTGAGCATTGACTGTGTACATGAGACAATTGCTCTATTGCCACATTTTCACCATATTTATCATATAGACAGGCAATAGCACTGGTACGTGACAGTTGGACATGCCTGTATATTCAACCATGTCTCACAAGATATGTGAGTTACGTGTGTACAACAGCTGTTGTACTGTAAGCAAGCTGGAAATGTAAGGACAGACAGTGTACTTGTAAGAAATGAGTTGGAATGGGTGCTATAGTAATAAGTAGCTCATGAAGTGCTCACAAGTTCTGAACAAGTGCTGAGCATGAATATGCAATACAGATAGGGTGTTGGATAATATCAACCCACTGCAACCCACAAGTGGAGACGACAGTCATAATTGGAGGCACTGCACTATTACCCTGCTGAGTATAGTCTGCAAGCCTATGAACCTTTATCAACGTAGATGTTAGCAGTACAGAAGTAGATGACAGTACGGATGATTTCACACTGCATAGGATACCTGTGACAGGTCATAGGACATCATCACCCATACCGTGTTCCAGCTACACTGAGTATACTAGATGTACCTTCGTATGTCACAGGAGTGTTCTACCAGCGGCCTGTTGACAGAACCAACACTACAAAAGGTGTCAGAGTGACATGTGCATATAACACCAGTGGCAGCTACAGTAAAACAGGGTTAATGTTTTGTACTCCCCCTCATTGTAGCCCATAGCACACAGACAAATGGGAGGCATCTGTGTATGTAAGGATGTGAATGGCCATGACCTAGGAGCAATAGCTGTCTCAGTGTTGTGGACAGCATACAGAATGGGCTTTGTGGGTTAGGTGTGTGACATATGCGCACAATCTGACAGCTGATAATAGCATTGTCACTGCTAGGTGAATAACCCTGTACCCATTAACTACCACCTAGGCAGGGGTCAACATTATGGACACTGTGTAAGGGATGGTGCTGTGCAGTTCACTTCCCTGAGTTGGCGACGTCTCCAGGCCTATTAGGTAGTCATACGAGGCACCCATGTCATGACAGGGTGCCATCCATGAGCATGGAGATCATTGGACAGGCATACTCAGCACTCGAGTGACCAATATCGGATCACATATCACCTTTAAGGGGTATTGGCCATGTGTGGATGGGCGATACCAGCCTTCACAATCCTCACCTCCACTATGCAGCATGCTGGCTACCTTGCATAAAGACATGTGCTACACTGTGATGTTTGACATGCTACACGTACATATCCTGATCTGAAAGACATATGTCATGGACAGCCACCATCCTACTACAAGGATCGCCACATGCTGGACAGATCCCTGTGCCATACATGTTACATACTCCCGCCATACCATGCAACCCTGTCTGCACATATCATCTCTGTCATACGTGATGTGATGACCGCATGGTAGATGTATTATTAACTGCCTGGATCAGTAATGTGGCACTGATTCACCTCGTGGTGGCAAAATGGCTGTTGGATACAGCTAGGAAACCTTGCCCGTACATGCTATAGTTGATAACCATCCCTGCAAATGACGTCTGGCTAGCCATTGTCCCATGTCTATTACATTTGCAACACAGGCAATCCGTGGCAGGATGTTGAACTGCTGTACAGTGCCATGTAGATGTATATGGCAACAGACATGCATGTAAAGGTTCCATGCGTATGTGTGCATTGTCACTGCTCATGTCCATTAAGGCAGTGTATGTGTTGATATGTGACATATACACAGCATCAAGGTCAACAGCATCACTGTGCACACATCCAGGCATGTGCTGATGATGGGAGATGGCATAATAATTAAGGTGTTTACCTTACAAGCACAAGGTGCAGAGTTTGATTCTGACATGGGGTAATTGGCTAGGCTTAAAATGGCCCACAAGGGCAATTAGCCTAGTACTAATCTACGAACCTATGAACCTAAGAACACCAGTACAGGCAAACAGACATGCCCACATCAAGACAGCATTCACATGAAGTATGAACAATGTAAAGAGGTGGCACACATATATGGTGATGATATCCAATGCATAACGGGTGTTACATGTGTGTGACACAAACATGTCAGTCATGTCAGTGTCATGATGATTTGCAAAGATAACTGTGCAGATGTACTAGATTTGATACAAATGTATGTGCAGCAGTATCTCTGTACATCTCTGTGATACTGTGACCTGTCACCATCATTATGTCTTCCAGATAATGCCTCATTCATGCCTGCCAGCATACAGCCGCCAGGAGGATGATGTCCTCATCCTGTACTTCCATGAGAACTACGAGGTGTTGTTCAGCCATGTGCCACAGCATGTCCAGCAGCATGACGACCTGTGGCAGGAACCTCACAGGAGGGTTAATGATGTGAGTGGCCATAACCGCACCTACCAGCAGGTACACAGACACTGCATGGACTTGATACGACATGCGAAACAGCGTGCCACTGCAATCGCCAGGGAACAAGGTGGAACAGGTGGTGGGCCACCAACCCAGCCCCCACTCACACACACTGAGGAGCTACTGGCCAGCCTGGGGACACCATCAGAACAGCATCCACAAACACTAGCTGCCATCGTGGAGGTGGGTGTCTCCCAACCAATGAGCCTGGAGTTGCGTGGTAACTCACTACTGCACATATGACTATTATATCCCATTTTGTTGCATGTGTCACTGTACAATATGTAATGTAACATCATATGCAAGGTATGTTTACACACATGCTGCATACTACAGTATGCTACCCTGTATATGCACACATGTGCATACTATATGCTATTGTACAGGTGATTGTGTTAACATGCACAGTGCACCCTGTGGCTGTCATACAGTCATGGATAATGTTCAAACTGCTGTGTCACCCCTATACAGGTACCTCTGGCGTGCCGCACAGACATCAATCCATTGCAGGTGAGACTGTCATCAGTATCAGACATGTTAATGCATATATTCACCATGTGGCCATGTGCAATATATACAAAGGAAATGAAACACCGACATGAAACCACAGTATCTGTCATTGCTACATGTGTGGACAGCTGTGCATACAATGGTGGAGGCATTGTTCAATGTAGGCATACGTACTATACATTGGAACAACACATGTGTGGTACACAAACAGTACCACACAGTGAGCTGGGATATGGGCAGCCCACAGGAGTCTCCATTGTGTTATATGCCCCTGCAATGGGTGCACACATTGTGATGTGCCATCTGACATGTCCCAGATATGTAGTGTTCTGGCTGCAATATTGTCACGCTATCCCATAATACATACCCCACATACCAAACATACAACCCGTTGTCTGCATAGCCCTGTGGACGGTGACACATCTGACATCTATGGGTGTATGTCATATGGGACTAGACAGACGTGAGATAGATGGCCATCACAAACATTTGGCCAACACATGTTCACGCATAGCCATGGAGGATGGCCAGAGACATGTATCCACACAGTAGATGTGATGTGTATGCACCCTGTTGCACATTGTCCACACATGGTCCAACTATAGCCTTAGTTGACTGATTATACAGTTGATGTGGTACACTGGACATCCTAAAAGCCTGTGCACAGCTAGTGGAGGTGTCACGTAAGTCGACCATATAAGATGTGTTGAACATCATGACTGTGTCATAGCATGACAGTAGTCACCTGTACAGCTTCCACAGACATTGACACCACATCAGGCCACAGATACCGTACATTTCCCTTGCTGCTGTAGGACATCACCGTCAGTTGTGCACCTTGTGTGTGGGGTACATCAATGTCATGTGGGACTTGGTGTATTGACAAGTTTGCCATGTGTGGACATGGTTGCCAGGCAGCTAAGACTCTGTAGTAGTTGTGCAGGGGTGTCATCCGTAGGTCTTCCAGTGACCTGTCACATGACACAGCATGGTTTGGTGTGGATACACCTCAGCAATGTGGGTCACAATCCACAGTTATGTCATGTGTATGCATGCAGTTATGGCTATGCAATGTGTGCATATTACACACTGTATAGCAATATAGATGCCTCATGATGCCATGCAATGGCACAGTGTCTGTACTTCATACTGTATAGCAATGTAGATGCCTCACACTACCCATCCATGCTCATGCACATTTGCTAAACGTGCATTCTATCTGTAGGGCATACAGACAACACTGCAATGTGATACCCATTACAATGCTGTACATGTGTCAGGACAACATTGTGTCAGACATGTATGCATGTCAATGCACACGTCAGCAGATTACATGTCAAGGTCACTTCAGCCATGTGTACTGTTAACCTGTGCTGGTCCACATGGTGTATCACAGGGATGAATGCTTATTACCATGATTGTATGAACTGCATGGCTACTGATATGACACCTGCTTGCTGTTGTGTGCAACCCAGGGAGGTATGCTAACTACAACTATTAATGTCTGAGCTGCATGCCGTCTGCTGTATCACATGCATGCTGCATGCCGTCAGTCAAATCACATGCATGGTGTGTGTGTGTGTGTGTGTGTGTGTGTGTGTGTGTGTGTGTGTGTGTGTGTGTGCATGTGTGTGTGTGTGTGTGTCTGTGTGTGTGTCTGTGTGTGTGTGTCTGTGTGTGTCTGTGTGTGTGTGTCTGTGTGTGTCTGTGTGTGTGTGTGTGTGTGTGTGTGTGTGTGTGTGTGTGTGTGTGTGTGTGTGTGTGTGTGTCTGTGTGTCTGTGTGTCTATTGTAATGTAGAGTGTTTCTTTGCATTCACAGGTGATGTAGGTGCGTAACCCTCCTGCGGTCCGTCTGATGTTAGTGTCCCCACAGATACTAGCAGTGATGAACATATGCATGAGGTATAGGCAGGGTTGTCAGGGGCTGAATCTGTCCCAATGGTTGCCATCCCAGTGATGTCCCCATCTTCCCCGCACACAGTTCTCATGCCAACACATATCCCATCACCAGTGGCCATAGAGGAAGGACAGTCAGTGTGTGCTGGCTTGGAACAGGAATGTGTGGTGGCTACAGAAGGTGTGGCCAGTGTGGCTCGTAGGAGGACCTCTGGCAGACATGCACTTGCAGGACAGAGCTCAGCAGCTGGTGTCATGAGATGCATGTTTCAGACTGTAATGGCGGCACAGGCACGTGCTGAACGGCAGAACAGAGAAGGGCAGAGGCTTCAGAGGGCTGCTATCCGTACTCTAAATGACAACATGCAGGCATTGGCAAATGCTCAACAGCAGATTGCTGATGTTCTGGACAGGCAATTGGGTGACATGATCAGAATTCTTGACCATGGCATGGCAATCCACGAGCGTGAGCTGCCTGTGCTGGAACATCTGGTAGGAGTGAGGCATAGGCCACGTGGACGTAGGCTAGCTACACCACCTAGTGCAGGTCAACGTGAACGAGCCACCTCACATGCCCGCTTCCATAGTGCCGGTAGCAGTAGCAGTGCAGCTGGTGCTGCGCTGTCCACACCAGGACACAACAGGCCATGTGGACATGGCCCTGGACATTCCTAGCGGGGATATGGTTCCAGTGGACATGTGTCATCGGACAGTAGCCAATCTGTACTTCTGCCTGGTAGTGCCTGTGCAATCCCTGGCAGGCACAGGTCACGTGGCCATGGCCGGACACAGTGAGATGTACATCCTGGTCTGTACAATTCAGAGCTGTCAATAATACCCCTGTGTAGGCCTGGCAAAAGGCAGAACTGTGTGCACTCATACACGCACACAGCAAAAACATCTGTAGGGCACCCCAATACCCACATGCATAACTACCACACATGTCCAATCAGATCACCGGCCCTTATCCACACACATGATGTCCTCCACTGGTGCAGCCTATTCCCCTGGCACACATTATCACCCTGTGCATATGATGATGCCTGTGCCGCATCCCTGTCATCCACACCATCGGTGCAGGGACATGCTCAAATGGTCTGATGCACAGGGTGAACAGAATAGTGAGAGAAGTGTATATTACATTAGTTGTGTACTGTTGACACTCACCAGACATACCATGTAGTACAGGTTTATAATGCATTGTTGTATGTTCACAGTATGTGTCTTGGTAACAACAGTAACAGCATGTTGGTATTGATGCCCTGGTTCCCTCCTTATGGTCTACTTGCATGTGCCAACAAGTAGCAGTGTTTGCAGTCTCCCATGTGTAAATGTGGAGTACTCACAGGCATGTATGGCAATACCGGCATGCTATACGTAGCCTCAACCTGACTGTTAGGCTTCCATACCACAGATGTCCACACATCTACTGATCCCGAAGCATGTGGGCTGTTTAATTGGCTACAGTGGCTAGAGACATGACATCCGTACCAGGTCACATCACAGATATGTTGACATGCTGCGGGGGGGTTTACACAGTGGTCTGGCCGATGATAACGTTAGAGGCCTCTTGATAGCATGAGGCCTCACTGTGTAGCAGTAATACCTTGTCACATTACAGGATGAGAACACACACAGACATACACAGAAACACACAGTAACATGCCCACACTCACGGGGTCAACAACACTATAACGCACACTTGATAGTGTAGAGGTGAGGACCCCTGCCTATGTGGTAATCACCCTCACAGTATTGTGCACCCACACAACGTGACACAGAGAATGAACATGTACAGGTAGCCAGTAAGGCTGAGACCAATGGCATCAACAGGGTAGTAGACTGCATCACCATGAGGGGTTAGGGATCCTGTCTGTTCTGTATGGTAGCATACACCCTCACTTCATGCAGCAGACAGCCATACATACATACACACACACACACACACACTGGAGACCACAAATGTCATTCACATACGGATAGCTGACGTGTGTGATACACACACCACCCCTGTCTATGTCATGCTTTCCACACTGCAGTATGTACAGATCTCTACAACATTGTACAGGGGTGTGTAACAATTGGGATGCATTCCCCACCATATGTGGCATATATGGTCACACAAGCAAACACACATGGCAGTACTGTGAATGATACACCTGCTATATGATGATACGTCTGACAGACATGCAGCAGTATTGGCCACATTATGTGTACCAACGCTACCTTCGGCAATTGTGCTGCTATATGCATACAGGAGGATGTAAGTGTTACAGGTGTCAAGTGACTTACAGTCAGTAACACCCGACTGCTGTGTAGGTTTTATGTCTTCACCGTCAAGTAACAGTAACATAGCGTACTGTTTGCACATGTAATGGTAGGATGGCTTGTGACACACCTGTGAGCCATCCCCGGCAAACATCCATCTGCAAATGTGGATCACCACTTTATGTACACACATCCATCCATACCTGATGTGCATCCTACCGTACTGTCAGTATTTCACCATATACAGGTGTCAATGATGGGGCTGCAGTGCAACTGCATGTTGTAGTTAGGCACAGATGAATTACATACATCAGCTACTGCACATGCATGGTAGCTGCATGCACACCACTACATGTACATGTGTGTTGGTCCTACATGCCTTTCATGTAGCCATGTTTGTATACATTGCAATTGGTGGACATGTGTGATGACATACATAACACATGGACTGTTGTATGATATGATGGGTGTCATGGGTTACTAGTACAGAGGGAATGTTTCCACGGTCAACATTCCTACCTCATGTACTGTTAGCATTCAACAGCCATGGACCTACCTACCATGTGCATGCGTGTGATTGCTGAAGCCACTTGTCTGCATGGAGAACAGCAAAAGCTATGCTATGTACATATGTGTTGTGTGTGTGTGTGTGTATGTGTGTGTATGTGTGGTCTATGCACATATCCACTGCAATTACATGTATGTCATTTCCAAACATGTGTGTTCTTTGGTGTACAGTGACAGTCATCTGTCACAGCTGTGTAAGACTCAGAGCCCCTGTTATGTGTAGAGCAGACCTGGTTATGTACAGTAGTATCATTGCATTGCATAACATATGATGGAATCCTGTCAGTACATGTGTAGTCTGCACAGTTGCTGTAGACCTATGTATAGTCCACTGGTCATGAGTCAAATGGTGTTGTGGTAATGTATGGATGTGTGTTGCTGGTCCAAGGACATGGTGATGTCTGAGGGCTACATAGTAGAATGCGGTGTTTACCTCTGTGATCTGCACCTGAGACATCTGTGATGGCTCTTGAGTGTGTACTGGTCAGTACATGTGAGTGGCCTTCATGTACGTGGGGACAGTAACACCATACTGTGCCCTTCTGTGTTTAGAATACGTGTGCATGCAAGACAGCCCTTTGCAACTGCTAAGTGCGTGAGCATGCCCAGTACACCATTGTGTAGATGAACACACAGTACATTCCAAACTGTGCCCTTCCGTGTTTAGAATCAATGTGCATGCAAGATACTACTAAGTGCGTGAGCATGCCCAGTACGCCGTTGTGTAGATGGACACACAGTACATTCCAAACGGACGTGTGATACTAAGTGTGTGAGCATGCCCAGTGACACCTTGTGTCGGTGATGTGCCTCTGTGTATGGGCATGGCCAAGGACATCCTGTATAGCGATGGTGGTCATCCAGGCAACAAATGTCCATACCCCACGTCAGGATGGATGCCTACATTGAACACACTGGTTGACTGTCTTGAAGGGTGTACTGTCTGTGGCATATCTCGTATCCATGTAGTGTTGTAATAGTGCTCTGTAGATAGGCAGTTGTCCCGCTCACACCACTGCCGTGTGTTTGTCTACGTCTACCTTGAGACAGTAATATGCTTTTAGACTGCTCACTCTCTATACATTCCCTATCGGCGTCTTTGCCTTTGTGGATGATGTCATCCACCTAGAAGTATGCCTCTGGGAGAGCTGTGTTCCAGTAATCTCAGTAGCGCATTCTGTAACTGCGTAATGCTGTAGTGTGATAAGGTAGTTAGGTGTATGTTCAACTCCCAGCCCTGCCAAGTGTGTGTGTGTGTGTGTGTGTGTGTGTGTGTGTGTGTGTGTGTGTGTGTGTGTGTGTGTGTGTGTGTGTGAGTGTATGTGTGTGTCCTGCTGCCTGGGGACAGAGTAATGCTTTTAGACGTCTCACTCCACATACATTCCCTATCGCCGTCTTTGCCTTTGTGGATGATGTCATCCACCTAGAAATATGCCTCTGGGAGTGCTGTGTACCAGTAATCTCGATAGCGCATTCTGTAACTGCATAATGCTGCAGTGTGCTAAGGTAGTTAGGTGTATGTTCGACTTCCAGCCCTGCCAAGTGTGTGTGTGTGTGTGTGTGTGTGTGTGTGTGTGTGTGTGTGTGTGTTTGTGTGTGTGTGTTTCTGGCTGCCTGGGGACAGACTAATGCTTTTAGATGTCTCAGTCCACATACATTCGATATCGACGTCTTTGCCTTTGCGGATGATGTCATCCAACTAGAAATATGCCTCTGAGAGTGCTGTGTACCAGTAATCTCGATAGCCCATTCTGTAACTGCGTAATGCTGTAGCGTGATAAGGTAGTTAGGTGTATGTTCGACTCCCAGCCCTGCCAAGTGTGTACGTGTGTGTGTGTTTCCAGCTGCCTGGGGACAGAGTAATGCTTTTAGATGGCTCACTCCACATACATTCCCTATCGCCGTCTTTGCCTTTGTGGATGATGTCATCCACCTAGAAATATGCCTCTGGGAGTGCTGTGTACCAGTAATCTCGATAGCGCATTCTGTAACTGCATAATGCTGCAGTGTGCTAAGGTAGTTAGGTGTATGTTCGACTTCCAGCCCTGCCAAGTGTGTGTGTGTGTGTGTGTGTGTGTGTGTGTGTGTGTGTGTGTGTGTGTGTGTGTGTGTTTCTGGCTGCCTGGGGACAGACTAATGCTTTTAGATGTCTCAGTCCACATACATTCGATATCGACGTCTTTGCCTTTGCGGATGATGTCATCCACCTAGAAGTATGCCTCTGGGAGTGCTGTGTACCAGTAATCTCGATAGCGCGTTCTGTAACTGTGTAATGCTGTAGTGTGATAAGGTAGTTAGGTGTATGTTAGACTCTCAGCCCTGCCAAATGTGTGTATGTGTGTGTGTTTCCGGCTGCCTGGGGACAGAGTGATGCTTTTAGAAGTCTCACTCCACATACATTCCCTATCAGCGTCTTTGCCTTTGCGGATGATGTCATCCACCTAGATGTATGCCTGTGGGAGTGCAGTGATGCTGGAACTCAGTAGCGCGTTCTGTTACTGCATAATGCTGTAGTGTGGCAGACTAGACAGGTAGGTGCTCGATTCCAAGGCATGGCAGGTGTGTGTGTTTGGCAGTTATACCATATGTGTTGGTATCTGTGGGTGGCTAGCTGCGGGATGTGTTCATTGTGCTTTGCTGCTGACCTATATAGTGTCCACAGCCCGCATATTCTGCCAAGACACTGGGTTGTCAACACATACATTTGCCAATAGGTCTGGTGAGTAACTGTCAGCAGCCCTACTCTTACCCTTGATACGGTCCGACCCATGTGACGCAACATAACACACGTGCCTTGATAGTAACAAGACTACATGATGCAAGTGGTACATGCTGTTTCCTTTTCATTCCTGTCTAATGCATTGCTGTCATGTGGTCTGCTGTTGTGATATAAATGCCATATCTTCATATGTGTGTACATGTATATGTGTGTATATATATATATATATATATATATATATATATATATATATATATATATATATATATATATATATATATATATATATATATATATATATATATATATATATATATATATATATATATATATATATATATATATATATATATGTATGTATATGTATATATGTATATGTATATATATATATATATATATATATATATATATATATATATATATATATATGTATGTATATGTATATCTATATATATATATATATATATATATATATATATATATATATATATATATATATTTATATATATATATATATATATATATATATATATATATATATATATATATATATATATATATATATATATATATATATATATATATATATATATATATATATATATATATATATATATATATATATATATATATATATATATATATATATATATATATATATATATATGTCCATGTGTATATATATATATATATATATATATATGTCCATGTATATATGTATACAAATAATATATATGATATATGTAGATGTAGAGGTGGACATAGATGTGAACATATATGTCTGGGGACATCAGCACTATTGAATGTTTGTGCCGGATGATCTGTACGTGACAACCTGGTATCTATGTATATCTGCCATGGCGTGGTGGTAATGCACATTTTCTGTAGTGTGCAGGGCCATGGGTTGTAGACGTGTAGACACCGGTTACTTTGTTGCTGGGAAGACCATGGGACATTGAATATGGTGATAGTAAGGCACCTGTTGCCAGTTGTGTATGGATATGAGCGACACTGAGCAGTGGTTATTAATTTGGAGGTTCGGTATGGGTCATATAACTATTCATTAGAAGACTATACTATGCAGATGAGGTTGACTATAGTGTATCACATTTATCACCAGGGTGTGCTGCTGGTCCCTGGAGTGTATGTGTGTAGTCAGCCGGGTGCAGGTCTCGAATATAGTTAACAGCATGGGAGAGGGGTCAGGCATACTGTATGTGCATTGCAGAACTGTGCCGCGGGAGTGCTCCTGCCTTAGCACACCTAAGCTAGGGGTGTGTCTATACCTGCCTGGTGACATTGGGAGGGATGACAGCAGTGGTGGGGTAGTCAGGGTGTACAGGCTGCACAAACAGGTGTTGATCAGCACAATCAGCAGATGACATGGCCAGCCCGCACATGAACAGTATGTTAATGCGAGCAAGCAGCATACACACAGGTTTCGTCTGCACTCTACACCTCCGGTTTATACCTGCAGGGACATTTCACGACACAGTCCAACCAAATGACATGGGCTGCAGCAGGCAACATATACCAACATGTGCAGGAGGCTGGGGCAGTGAGGATGTGTATGCTGCTGAACAACCCTTACTGGGGTGACATAAGACTTTATAGACTGAGGGTGACTTACCAGGGGCTACATGGACTGGGGATGTTGGAGCACTATGGGGTGGATAGAGACCTCCTATAGCAGCTTGTTGACCTGTGCCTGCCACACCTGATACATCAAACAGGCCGAGGGAAACGCATCACAGTGGATACCATGGTATGTGTTGGCCTAGGTGTACAGAGTATTGCGCCAGTTCACAGACACCATGTCAACACATGCTAGTGAGCACGTACTTGTCCTCAACACATGTGATTAGTAGACCAGCAATATGCTGTTCAACCACATGGATGACTACCCTGGGGTACTATAGCCTGCATACACATACACATCATAGCACCACCCGGTGAATATGGTAGGGCCTACAGTCACTGCAGGGGCATACCCTCCAACAGCTAGGCCATATGCAATGGCCAGGGCATGAGATTGAATGTGTGTGCTGTCTGCCTTGGAAGCTATGATGTGTCCAATATATGGCTTCTGACACAGCTGTAGCACACCAGATCCAATATGGACATCCCCTACAGTCTCCTAGTGGGGGATGCTGTGTAAACACTGGTGTCATGGCTGATGACATCCTTCAGCAATGCACACATACCTGAACACTCACACCATACTGAGGCGGATGAACAGGCAAGACATATACTTGTGCATGCGTTTGGGATGCTCAGTTCTCAGTTCTGGTATCCAGACACATCCTTTGGAGCTCTGCAGTATTTACAAGCTACATGCATACAAGTTGTTATGGTATTTGCTATGCTACATAATCTTATCCTGCAGTAACAGTTGCGGCAGGAACAGCATGGGGCAGGGCCACACAGCCCAACACCACTGCCAAGGCCTGTACAGGTACAGTGTGACTTGGTGAAGGAACTACCTGAGCAGGGCACAGTCGGCGAAAGCCCGTGCACAGTATGACCTGCCCTTGGCAAAGAGGCAACACAAGGCATATGCACTGACACGGTAGGTACCCAAGGATTTCCCCTCTCTGACCCACACACACAGTGCAATGGATGCCAAGCATGACAGTACCTGTGCTCAGCCAAGTATAGGAGGTGCACTGTGTGCATCCGACATAGGCAGCACTCCAGCACCATCCTCAAGTCCAGAACACACCCAGGGTATGTCTATTGACCTAACAAGTGGCAGTTGTATTAGAATGTGTAGTTACCCATTGCTATGGTATGTATGTGAGCATACAAGTGACTGTGGTGGCCAAATGTTAGGGCAGCAGACAGTACACATCCATAGTGGTACCATGACCTCTGTAGCACATACGGGGGTCACAATGGTAGCCTGTAGTACACAGGGTGTCCTAACCCACTGCAGATTATGGGCTGACCATCATTTGTGTCCGTACAGCCCACACACGTTCCATGCAGCTGGACAGATGTGGACCAATGCAGACAAATTATATACGATGGCCTATGGATATGCCCAATGAATGACCCCAACCCCCTAAGACACACACAGACGACAGCAGGCCAGGAAGTTTGATGTAGGTTGTGTAAGCTAGGACGTCCAACACCACTGTGCTGGTAATTAAAGCTGGGAACTGACGTACCCTGGTATCCCTCCAACCAGCAATTTAGGTAGGTCCACACACTGACATGGAGTACCCAGCATACCAGTACAGTAGCGGCAGATGTGTACAACTGTTGGCTGTGCCCCCCGTCAAAGCTACACATGTGAGAGTCATGTGTGCCACCCACGGTGCTGTGTAGGACTGTGGTTGCGGTTGGATGTCCCCCCACGCTATGCAGACATGTAGCAACTGTCAATGCCACATGACCATTAGCTACCCTGCAGACACAGCATGACACCTGTCTGTGTAGAACGGAGGGGTCAGCAACACAGTACCAACTATCTGGACATGTGTCACATGCAATACAGTTGACCATACTTGGCATGCTCGCACACATGATGGTATGATGGTAATGTCGGTTGACAACATGCTTAACAGTCATACTGGGCATGCTCACACACTGAAACACAAGATGGCCAGGCATGCATACACCAGTGATCCGGACATATCAGCCAGTACATTGCTATACCATTGGATGTCTGCGCTGTATGGTGTGTGTGTGGTCGATTGTCTGTACATATGCCATGGTCTATTGTTAATTAACATGAGCTATGTGCGCAGGGTACTTCTACCATCATGTGTATAGGGCAGTTCTTTGTTTGCTGACGCCTTTGGATACAGACTGGATAAGGCACATTCCAGCAGATGGGAGCAGTTGTGCATGGGTTTGCACAGTGTTTAGCACTGCTGACCTCTGGTCACAGCACCTTATACACGTTTAGACTCCACATTTCTTTGACAGTGCACTATTGGCATACTGGTAGACAAACACGCTTACAGCCACTCGCTTACCGACATTTCCGCTTACATTTGTCACTTACGCTGGGTGTGTGCGATCCCTTGTGATGCATATTACATCGGACTACATGACTACAGTATCGGGTATGTGTAACCATTTTGCTGTGGCAGGCGTTCGAGTATACGGACTCGGCCGCCTGTCCAGTGACGTAATCATATTATATGCGTGTTCCTCATACGATCTGCTCCCATCTGCCTGATACATGGGAACCGATACTCTGCAATGCTGACATATGACTTGAGTTTGTTAATGCAGCTGTCTGCCGAGTCATGCTACCGCATACCTACTGCACGTTGTCCACCTTTCAGATTGCACGACGATGGGAGACTGTAGGTGTGACACCTTTCCCACTTTGCATGGGACAGTCCCTCATCACGCATATCTCATGTGACAATACCAGAACTCTCCACCAATCGGGGACACATTTCTACAGAATCAGGGACACTTTTACAAAAGTAGTGCTATTAACTTGAAACATTGACAGAATCAGAACATATGTCTTAATACACATATTCTGAAGTAACAGTTGTTTATAACTCTTACTTATTGTCATTAGTCAGTAAGTGTAATTCACCACCTTTCCTTCAACAGCCACTAACTTTAGGAGGGATTAAGAGGGACAGAGTTAAACTTTCAGTGAAACTCAGGGACGTACCTGACATTCAGGGACAGTTGAGTGGTATTGACAATACTCTAGCCATTGCAACTGTGCTGATTAGGTGACATTCTCATGTTGTATGTGTCTGTACTGGTTGCTTGTTACAGGTCTTGTATACCTGACACGTCGATATGTCATATGTAGTAGCATAAGCAACTTTACTGCTGCTAGACTACGCTTTGATTTGTTCCGATATGTATATTTCTGTACTATGCATGGCTGTAGGTATGTCCTGCCCTGGTACATCTGACATTTCTACAGAGCAGGTTCCACTTTGGCCATTCAGAATGGTGGCGGCCCTATAGACCCTATATGTAGAGCTACCACATGTGTCAAGGCAACACATACCCACAGCCAGTAGTAAACGGACGACTTCCACGGTTTGCATATGTTAAGGTTATTCATGTAGCATTATAATTGATAATACTGTTTCCTATTACATGTAGCTGTTACTAATACAACAAATTGATGTCTGACACCACTACACACACTATACAGCCTCCATTCCCGAACTCACAGGCCATGTGCCATAACTGTCCTTTTGCAGGACACAACTGCCCAGACGGGTGTGTCCCTCACAGGCGTATGGGTATTGAACCCCTTCTATTATGCTATCATCTACCTAAGGTGGTCAGCAAATTATACACTTTCCGTCAGTAGCAGAACTCACATAACAATGGGTGTGAATGAACACTGTATCAGGAACAATGCATAACACCCTGTGGGACACACTTAGATGATTGGTTCTATTAATCAGACACATTCACAGTCACAGAGCATATGTATTCATTCACGTTTGTCGAGGTACATGCTGTTTAGGACTCATATATGTTGTCATCTGTCATTACCTGTATTCCGCCACCTGTTCACCTAATATCATTAGTTCTGAAAGTGTTTAGTTGGACTTTGTTACATTCTGATACATAACTATGGACGTCCATGCTAATCGGGTACACAGCACTGATTTGGTCTCTATGTATTCCCCCGATGGTTTACAGACTATCCGGTAGATGTGCTCTTCAGGTTTGGGAGGTGTAGGCGTATGCTATGCCCACATAGGAATATTAATGACTTCCACTGGGCGGGCCTACTACATCTCTGCTAACCAGCACCTGCACACTTAAGCCCATTAATGCATACCCATGGTCCACCTACCTGGCACCCCTCTACAGAAGTCATGACAAATACTTACTGAGAGCACAGCTGGGGTATGAGCACACCCCTACACATTGCCCACTCTCCCCGTCTCGGGACACATGTCGTATGTTTTGTCAACCCATGTATTATCACACTTGCACAACCTACTGTTTCATGTACACCTACATCCTGCTCGTATTGGTGTCAGCAAATTCACACGTACCCTGGATTTTTGGGGTCCCGCAAGGGACACCGTTATCTATGTTTAAAGTGTAGACCTTGCAGAATTCTCCCACTGTTACTTTCCTACCGGTGTTTTGGACAGCGGCAGTGTATTGATCTGTATTGCCTGTCTGTATGTCTGTCCGGCCTAGCTGGGCGATGTGGGGGGTACAATGTTTATTTATTGGACCTCCCAGTCACATATGCCTGGGCTGTAAATATGTTACCACTAATTGCTGTGAAGTAACCTATTTATGTACATGTGTATATCTACACAGGCATATATATTTTGGTTTGTGTGCATGTGTATATATCACTACCTGTTGTTTGTGTATGTATATCCGTAGTATATCCTTGTGTGTGTGTGTGTGTGTGTGTGTGTGTGTGTGTGTGTGTGTGTGTGTGTGTGTGTGTGTGTGTGTGTGTGTGTGTGTGTATATATATATATATATATATATATATATATATATATATATATATATATATATATATCTACATCCGTATGAATATATATCCGTATGAATATATATGTGTATGTAAATTAATATAAATATATGTATATATACATTTTTATCTATATATACATCTGTGTGTCCGTTAATCTATACATTTCCCGGACATGGACACTTACACATGCGTATTGGGTTTTATCTCTACTTCAACAGCATACTATTGCCTTAGTCATTATGACACCGACACTTCACTTCGGTGATCTTGTGATCAGTATATTGCATCTTATACAACGGACAGATGTCGCACGGTTTTCATGTCTGGGGTGCCGCTGCTAATTGGGATGTGATACAGTGTCATTCGACCTGTTACTCGTATGCGCAGCCTATTATTCCTGCTACTGTGTTTGTTTCTGTGCACATTCATATTATTACTGTTGATAGGATGTGTGTTTGTGTTACTGTGACTGTACATCAACATATTGTTGTCTTCATGTAGTTGTGTCTTTCTGCTTTTTCTGGTTTGGGGTTGTCACAGCAGAACTCCATTCCGCTCATGGGTGGCGTATAGGTTTTACATGCCAGGCTGCCAGCCCTGATGCACAACATCCGACAACGATACGCCCATTCACGCATGTCTCCACGCAAATGACACTCTATCTGGGAATTGCACCTATGTACTAGCTGACCTCCATGGGCCACTCCATTGCACCCGGCACAACATACCCTAGCACTCCTGTGTCCATAATCGCATATCCATAGTTTCTCCTGCACACCCGTGTTGAGTTTCCATGCATAACAGCCTTTATACACCTGATATCGCAGCCACGACACACCTTTACACATTGCCCTCTCATGAGCGTTGGGGCCCTACGCACATTTTGTACTGTCTCGTGTATTCACAGGCTCACCATCCATTCATATTTGCACATACGTGCCTTTCCTGTGTTATGGATTACGAACGATTTGCGGGTTACAAGTGTAGGTGGTCGCAACATGTACTACATTTCATCTGTTTACAATGTTGACGTAGCACTTCAACGATGTTATGGCCACTGGTATAACCCTGCCTCTGGTGTGAAGAGCGGTGCTCTACTCACACTTGTACAACTTTATGTGACATACGCTGTGAGCACTTCATAATTCTTTACTTGCTCTGGATTCCTTTCACAACCCTTGTTCGCTTTCGTCTTTCAGTGTTCCTTACATATCTATATATATCTATATCTATATATATATATCTATATATATATCTATATTTATATATATATATATATATATAATTGCATATTTCTGTTATGTCTGTGGATATTTATCTATACACACATATCTATCTATCTGTATATATAAAAGTTACAGCTGTACAAGACAACATACATTTGCTATGCTAATAGCTGCGTACACCCGCTCAGGCGCAGTTACATATGTTTACAGGTACATGGACAGAGTTAGTCCAGATTTTAACATTCTACCTGTGTTTACAGACGCATGTGTTTGGGCACCTCTGACCACATTATTGGGTTGGCGCTACATAATTTAGGGCAGGGAGTGGTTCCACTACATAATGCAGGTTGGGGGGTGGTTTCCACGTGTTTCCCTTCCCATTTTACTATTTCATTCATTTATAGATACAATGAATATTATTCTGGACATCTGTTATAAATTCACTACAGGTATGCAATAGTCCTGTCAACAGATGTGACAGTTGGTTGGTGTACTTATGTGTACGGACCTCTGTGATACTCGGGGACTCATTTCTACAGTGACAGGGACAAGGCTATGACAACTCAGGGACAGTCACGGACACTTCTACCATATTAGTACTATTAACTTGGAATGTGTTGACAGATTCGTAATACTACTAATTTTATGCAGTTAAATGCGTCTATTACTATTCATTGTTGTAAGTAGTCATTCTCATTCAATACATTTCCCCCAAAGGTCACTGGCTTTGTGAGTGGTTAAGAGGCTGGCCAGTTATTGTGCGAATGCTTTGACCATTGGTAGCGTTGACATTGTCATATGTACAGGTTGGGATGTATTCTGGGGACTAGGGTTGGCACCTTTTCAAATGGCCAAGTTGGGACATTTTCGGAACACACATCAGATTTTACAAGCCGACACATACCGACGGTCAGTACAAAGGATAGAACTTTACTTATTTGCTTACATAAAAGCCTATTGTTGTAGCGGTTTAGTTGCTTATTCTCTTTCTTGTAACATTTAGGTATTTTAGATACTGAAATAATTATTTTCTGCAACTATTACATAACATATGGGACATAATTATGTCCTACAGTCCCAGGACATCTGCCATTTGTAATGTATTTTGTCAGGACACAACTGTCCAAAGAGGGACTGTCCCTCACAAAGCGGGACAGATGGTAACCCTACTGCGGACACCAGATTGTTTGGGCCAACACATAGCCACAGTCAGTGCAGGTTTAGAACATTAATTTGTTTCCTAGCTGTGAGCCTTATACCTTTGGCACTTTTGTTGTTTGCCTGTTTCTTCTATGAATTACGTTTATTCTATCCTGACGTGACCACTTTAGGCAACTGTTACTTGCAGTATGGTAGATAGTTATTTCCTACAATCACAGGACATTTGGCATTGTATCATTGTTGGTCAGGTCGCACCTACACACACATTAATTGTCCCTCACACAGTGGATCAGGGGGTATCCTGTTTACGTCAGTGCCTTCATCACCCTTATACCATGTGCCACTATGTGAATGTGTGCAATATATTCTCTCGTTTATTCATGTCGGGACACATGCATCACGGGCAGGTGTTTCATCCTGGGTAGTAGGTTCTGCATGACCATCTAGGGCTGGACAGTCTCGTGCACCACTACTGCACATTCCAACTTGTGTCCAAATTGCTACAGGACTGGACTTTGTGTCTTCATACCCATTCTAATGTTTACACAGGTTACTTATCCCATGAGGGATATCCCAAAAATTGAACAAGACCAAAACAAGACAAATACCGAACATTCTTCTTGTGTTATGAAAATGTGCTGGCGATTTTACATTCAAGAGATACATAGTTTGCAATCCTGAAACTGCCTAGCGTGACACTACCTACTACATATGCGTAGTGATCACTATGTGTAGATGTGGCTGCACCAAACCAGTAGGCCAAGTATGGCTGGATTTGGTGGATGTTCAGGTATGGGAGCGGGTTGTGTGCTGTGGAGGGGATGCTGGGTATTCCATTATGCATCCAGGTGTGTTGCATTTAATATGGCCAGTTCCATCAGGACCAATCTGTGGGTATGTGCTGGTGACATGTCTATACATTTGTATTGCACATTTTAATATTCATATGTTTGTGGGATTGTGTTCTACAGTATGGCCTGTCTGGTTGTATTGCAGATGTGTATACATGTTTTTGTGTTTCTTTCTGCTTCACCCGGTACTCCCTCATACACCTCCAGTTCACCTATTCTGCATACGACACAGTGTCGCCTTGGGAGGATTATACCATTACCCACCCCCCCACACACACACATATTTCTGACACTCCATTCATCACTGCTTTGGTTGATGGCCCATGACACGGTCAAGGTAACACATTGCATACCCTACATATGTCGGGTACCTGTATGGTTGTGTGGACTACCCTGCCATGTTTGACTTTCCACATGCTATACCTCACGCACATAGTTACACGCCCATACTTAACTTTCATGACATGGTTGGTATACCCGGGTAATACCCGTTCACCTGTGACACATCCTGACAAGTTCGGCTTGGACCGCTGATGTGCGGATTTTGGCAGACTGTTCTAATCATTGGTAGGCTGCCACCTTTTCCTATGTCCAGGATGGGATATATTCTGGACACATATCCGACTGTACTGGACAACATGTACCCACAGTCAATGGTACTACTGTTCCTTTCAGCCTACATGTTGCCTTATTGTTGTAGCAGTTTATATGCTCCTTCGGTTTCGTTTACATGCTTATTCTATTTCCTGTCACATTTGGAATGTGAAATACGGACATACATATTGTATGTGACTATTACATGCATTGTGGGATATAATTCGGTCATATGGTCGCTAGATATGTACATTTATCGTGTTTTTTGTTATGGACACATCTGCCCAGCTGTGTACCCTCTCTCACAATATGGGTCAGCTGCTGACTGACCATTGGGCTGGACGTACCTATTGGCGGCGTGCTAACATATGTGTTTCACTGCCACTTGGTATAACTATCTACACTGCATTGGACTACGGGCACACGGTTTTCAATGTCATTTGTTCGCGGGATAGGGACCTGTTATTCCCTACCGTGCATTTGTGTTTGATTCTTCATTTTGTGTTCACAGGAACTGCCTTGCATGCTTTGCATATGTTTCAGTATCCACGGACACTGACAGATGTGATTACTATTGCTTGCAAATTTTTATATGCAAGCATTTTAGGTTGCACGTTGACAGCTGACATTTCCATGCCTCCATGCAGCACTTCGACACGCCCTATGCACTCGCACTCCTTTCCTATGCATGTGGCTGTGGCAGCAGCGCACCTTCATTAATATGCATTTGGTGCTATTGCTCCATCTTCACGCCGCACGGTCGGCGCAAGCCTAATGCCGGCCTTGTGCCGAGCTTCATGAATCCCGGGGTCTAAGTTTATAGAGTAACATTTAAAGTCTGTCCCTAATTCATTGAAGCTTGACATCAGGAAATGACAAACATATGAGTGGTAGACTTCATACCTTTCAAGAAATTCATGCCAATGGAAACTTATTCTATTCACTTTCCAGCTGGTAGCCGCAATAGTTAAAGAATGACAGGAGTGTGTAATAGTTTATAAAGTGCAAGACATTTTAGAAATTGTTCCTATATTGGGGGATTGTCCCACTTTTACTTATTGTTTTGTCTGGCGTGTAGTAAGTGGACATTGTTGCCCAGAGGTAGCAGAAGAGGCAGATTGAAGCTCAGTAATTAGATCCTGCTTTAAACTTTGGGGGTTTTCCATTTGGGGTTTTCCTGTGCCATTAGGCTAAAGCAGTTGAGTTTTGTGGTAGGAGGTGTGATCGCTATACTAGCTTCTTGTGTTAATATGGTGTCTGATATACAGGTTTTTTAAGGAGCCATTCTTTTACTCTGTCTTGCATTGCTCTTGTGAGCAAAAGCAGGGTTCTGGGAGAGTTGAAGGAAGCCCTGGCACGTTCTCTCTGATTTATTGTTTGATCTTCTATGGCAGGGTGATTCAGGGGAGGGGGATGTTACCCATAGGGATTGGGAAGGTGTATGGTTGGTCAAAATTAGCTATCCCCACTGGGATTTGTCACAGTTAAGTGAAGATGCCTGGGACAAATTTGTGGTTACCTATCCACTCATCACGGTTGTGTTTGAAGTGGACAACAACATATTATGTTTGATGTGCATGAGGAGTCTATTTCAGATAAGGGGCAGTCTCTGGGAGATAAACCTGTCTCCTCAGCAGATGGTGTTAATGTCATATATGAGAGTTAAGCCTTCTGGTACTATGAGAAGAGTTAGACTTACGGATATGGAGCATCTCTATTAGCGCAGGGTTTGAAATTGCCTTGTAGGTGTGTCACAGATATGATTGGATATGAGATCTTTTGTAAGCTTGATGGGGTCATCATCATTGGCTACTGTAACATTAAGACATATTATTTATAATGGGGTTACTGTTTATAAATAGAAATGTTAGAGTATGTGCTAGCTAGAAGCTTTGCAATTTTCATGACAGCAAAGTGCTTAATTTGTTTTCTTTTGCAGATGGAGGTACAGAATTTCTGGAAGAGATGGTGAAGGACATGGTTTGTATCAGCTGGTGGGCTAAGGTAGTGGATGGGACAAAGGATGCTGCTCTTGGAGGTTCTGTACATTGTCTTGGAAAGTAGTGAGGTTGCAGGTAATTATATGATTCCAGGTGCTCATTCAGGCGAGTAAGTTTATATGATTTAAGATTACTGTGGTTTCAGAGATGCTCGAAGCAATTTAGCGGCATGGTAGCTAGCAGTAAGGGCATTTTGGGGTAGAAACTATGTGAAATGGATTAACAGCTGAGGTTGGGTTGGTTTTGAGATCATTGGGTAGCAAGGTTTCCGTTAATTTTAACATGGTAAGTACGCAGTTAGGCATGTCCGATTTGGGTGGAGTTTTGGGGTGCATTTACAGTTATCTATGCAGGTCACTGTGTTGGTAGGGGGCTTATGCTCTGATCTGTTGATGGAAAGCTGTCATGGTTCATAGGTCTTGGCAGCTATTGGTGATGTTACATACTAGGTTAGGGTTAGAAGTGGTACCACAAGAACCATTTCTTTATGTTTTAGGGAATTTGAGGTAGGATTGCTGGAAGCATTGCAGGTAAAAGGGTGCTTAGGGTATATTGTGGGAGCAGTGTGCTTTGTTACGTGGATAATAAAGGGTTTAAGCAAGGCAATTTTTGGAGTTGTGTAGAAGTCTGCCAGGTCCTATTTCTTTAGTTGTGACTAGGGTTTAGCTAGGACTGGTTTTAGCAGGTACTGATTTGGGGGGTGTTTAGGGTTATGCAGATGCTAGCTGTTTCTAGCAATCAGCACCTTACTCAGGAGCATAGTTTTAGTGCTATCATGACTTTGGTGGGTTTTCAGTGGTTTGATGGGTCGGCTTGGGTTGAGTGGGTAGAGGGACATACGTTGAATATGGTAAGATGGTTTTCTTTGACTGGGTGCATATTTGGGTTCAAGGGGTTATAGTTTCTGTGGCATGTATTATGACTATAGGTTGTCATACCGGAAAGGTTGAGTCATGGTTAGTGGCTTGAAGGAAGCAGACTAAAAGGGAATGTATTCTCTTGGAGTGGATATTCTGGTGTGTTATAGTGGGGTCACAGGTAATTCTACTTAATTTAGTTTCATTAAGGTGTGTTTCAGTGCTGATATGTCAAGGTGTGAGGTTTGTGATGGAGTTCTAATGTACTTTACTGATGATGGATACACCAAATGATGTTTGGCTTAAACTTCCCTTTATGGGAGGTAGTTGGTTGAACAATTTTGGGAGAAGGGAGGGGGATCAGCCTGGTCAGGCTGGTTGGCGGAGAAGAGGGACAGACTTGCCCTCTTCTGTTCCCCCTCTGGTGTCTGGATGTTAATTTCAAGGATTTGTGGAAAGGAAAATGAGCAGCTGGAAGAAGCTTGTGGAATAGATAAGCAAGCGGAGGTAAGGGTGCTGCTTATTTAATTGGAAGGTATTTCAATGAATGGTGTATGAAGTGCGATGGGGACGCTGCTTCATAAGTAAAGTAAGCAAATGGAGGTATGCATGCTGCTTACTGGGTCAGGATGAGTAAGGTCATGTTGTCCTACATTATTTGGTTGGATGGGTAATTCTATAAGTGGGATATGAAGTGAGTCTTGGAAGCTGCTTCATAAGTAAGTAACTGAGCAGAGGTATGGATGCTGCTTACTGAAGCAGGATAAGTAGGTACTCTGCCCTGATTAACATTGCAAGGATGTTTATGCTGTGTTTAGAATCAGCTATACTATGTCCAGTTGTAATTCATACATTTTGGAAGTTTAATAAAGGTCGTCAAATGTCATTCGTTTTATTGAAGGGGACCAGGACAAATGAGGTTTGGCAACAAACCAAGTTATCCTGGGACATCTTCAAGAGGGGTTAGATTGATATATTAGTAGGAGTTAAGTGGGTTGGGGAGAGGAAAGGGTTAAATGGGAGGAGGGATGATTGGGAGGAAATGAGGTAAGGGTGGGGAGGGGCTTAAGGTCTTAAGAGACAAGTGTAGCTGGGTAAGTAATCACATTTTGGTGTGAACTTGCTACCCACCCACCCTCCCCTTTTTTGTTGGTGGGGATTGGGGTTATTTTATCAGTAAGGGTAGGCAGAGAAGAGGGACAGGCTTGCCCTCTTCTGTTCCCCCTCTGGTGTCTGGATGTTCATTTCAAGGATTTGGGGAAAGGAAAATTAGCAGCTGGAGGAAGCTTGTGGAATAGATAAGCAAGCGGAGGCAAGGATGCTGCTTATTTGCTTGGAAGGTATTTCAATGAATGGTGCATGAAGTGAGATGGGGATACTGCTTCATAAGTAAAGTAAGCAAATGGAGTTATGCATGCTGGTTACTGGTTCGGGATGAGTAAGGTCATGTCATCCTGAATTATTTGGTTGAATGGGTAATTCAATAAATGGGATATGAAGTGAGTCTTGGACGCTGCTTCATAAGTAAGTAAGCAAGCAGAGGTATGGATGCTGCTTACTGGAGCAGGATGAGAAGGTATGCTGTCCTGATTAACATTACAAGGATGTTTATGCTGTGTTTAGAATCAACTATACTATGTACAGTTGTAATTAATACATTTCAGTGACCAAAGCTGTGTTATAGAAGTTTAATAAAGGTCGTCACATGTCATTCGGTGTGATGTGTTTATTGAAGGGGACTGGGACAAGTAACTGCAGTGTAATAACTAAGAAATGCAGCTATGATCAGGAAATATGCTCTAGATGTTGGCTGAAAGAAGCTACTTTTGCAAAACTAGGTGCACAGTTTGGCATGAAAGGGAAAAAGTGAACTTAGAAGGCAATCTATTACTATTTAAGATAAGCCTAGTATATGGGATAATTAGCAAGACTGAGGAGATGTAGGTTAATAATATCAACACTGAGGACTAGGAGTGTTTAGTTGTCGACTTCTAGCACCTATTGTCAAACATTATATGGTTAAATGCAGGGGGTGAGAGATCATGGTGGGTTGACATGTATACTACCTTTGATTATAGTTAAGAAATCTTTTGCATGTAATTTGAAAAGATTGTTCTTTCAAATGTATTAAGGGGCATGTTGTAGAACTCAATTACTCTTGTGTTTTTGGTTAAGAATTTGCTCAACTCTTAAATTTTGTAGTTTTCAGTCAGTGTATGTTCTGGGTTTCATATATTGGCTTCCTATTGAAATGTCAGCACTCAAAATTGTATTATTTATTTATTTTACATTTGTTTACTGGGAAAGTCCGACTGGACACAAGTCCTTTTTCTATAGATAAGCTCCAGTAAGCAGTATAAATATGTAAGCAAGGTAAATAATACAACAATATCTCAATTAGCATACCAGTTCAACAACAGGAAAACATTGTGCAATACACCATCTAGTGGAAACAATAACAAATGAACAATATTTACATTTGATAAGGAAGAAGGCAAGTAACAATAGAAGGAGGGAAGACAATGAGGCGTATAGTAAAGTAGCAACAACTAAGATAGATGTAGTTACATATAAAGAGCTAAAAATTATCCAGGATGATAACAAGAACAAAGACAGGTTTCCATAAAGTGAGCGTTTATGAGCCTTTTAAACTGTGACAAAGAGCAGTCAGAGGAAATATTGGATGGAAGTTGTTCCACAATTTAGCAATAACATTGGAAAAGAGAGAGTCACCAACTGAGTTGTTAGCTTTGGTGGTTTTTAACAATACTTTGTTACAAGAGCGTAGAGGTCTGATAGTGGTATATGGTTGTATTATATTGTAGAGAGCAGGGATTTTATCTGAGTGGTATAGGAACTTGTGGGCAAGAATAAGTTATTTATAATGTATCAAATGAGGAAATTCAAGCCAGTTAAGTTGTTTAAGTGCAGTGCAGTGATGTGACCTATGTGAGGCATTAGTAGCAAATTTGGCAATTTTATTGTAGCAAGACTCAAGTTTGGTAAGGGCAGTTTTATGGAGGTTGGTTAGTATTGAGGATCATTTAAGAGATATGACAGGAGGTGTGTTCTGGTGATAGCAGCTTTTATGGAATTAGATAGGAACTTTTTCTTTCTGTATAGAAGACCTATTTTCTAGTGAACTTTTTAAATAGTTTGAGCAATATGGATGTCAAATTTCAGATTATTGTCAATTTTGATGCCTAACAGTTTTGTATGTATTACTGGGGCAATATTGATTTTATTTTTGAACTCCAAGCGAAAGTGAAATGAGAAGAGGGAGTTCTTGAGGGGTAAAAGAGAAGTAGTTTTGTTTTATTAGGGTTTAGAATGAAGTGTGAGTTGGTAAGCCATGTTTCTACAGATAGGAATAAATCTTGAGTTATGGTGTGAGGGTCTACTGGGGAGGAAGCTGCACA
The DNA here is from genome assembly GCF_019279795.1 of Protopterus annectens. Lineage (NCBI taxonomy): Eukaryota > Metazoa > Chordata > Ceratodontiformes > Protopteridae > Protopterus > Protopterus annectens. The sequence goes on along the minus strand of NC_056735.1, from coordinate 1,939,439,271 downwards.
TATAAGGGTAGAATCATCTGCATATTGTATAACAGAGGCATGAGGAGTAGAGGTGTGAAGTTGATTGGTAAAGAGTGAGAAGAGTAGAGGTCCAAGGATGGAGCCTTGAGGGACCCCTAAGGTAACTGGTAAGAGAGTAGAGAGTTGGTGTTGCCAAAGTACTGCCTGCTGACATTCAAATATATAGCTTTGAAACCAATTAATAGAACAGTTAGAAAGATTTAGCGAGTGTATTACTTCAATCAGTTTGTTATGGCTTACCATATCAAAGGGTTTAAACAAGTCTAAACATATGGGCAGATACAAAATTTCCTTGGTTTCTAAAGTCATTAACTGTGTTAGTAAAAGACGGTAGGACTGTAGTGGTACTGTGATAGGGAATAAAATCATGTTGCGTGTAAGATAGTAATTTATGGGTGTGAAGGTAATCCATGAGTTGAGCATGAATGACTCTCTCTAGGATTTTAGATAAGGGAGATAGAATGGCAATTGGACGATAGTAAGTTCAGTGGAATGGCCTCCTTTATGTATGGGAATAATGTAAGAGATCTTCCAGATAACAGGTACTGTGCTCTCAGCTATGGATCTAGTAATGAGTTTTGCTGCAGGATATGCTATTTCTTCAGTGACAATCTGAAGATATCCTGCAGGGAGATTATCTGCTCGATATTTTAAATGGTCCCTACATAATATATGTACTTTATTATGGTCTATTCTTAAAAAAAGATTGGTATATTAAAACAAGTCACAAACTAATTCATAATATAATTACTGACATAATGCAAACTATTTTAAAATTATTTTCACTAAAATTTCTTAATAATAATGTGATCATAATTCAGTCATGTTTAAGGTGATGATTATAATATGATAATGTTACAAGCATCAGCATATTGCATTTATACGGATAAACCATAAAACTGACCCCATTTTGAAAGCTAATTGCACTTATTTAATTTTATATAATAAGTAAAATAAAGCCAATGCCTAAAGAGACTTCCATTATATTTGGTTGGCAATTGTTCCCAAACAATTATAAGTTAAAACAAAATCCAGTATAACAATTCAATCCACTGATACATAGTCAAGATATTTCAAAAAGAAAAATAGGATTTTTCTGTTTTGGTACACTAATGCATCAGTTACCTAAATATTTGTAACAACCAAGTAGCAAAAACCAACTATAAAAAGATACCACACGGCTGAAAATAAGGACCATGTAGTTTACTCTAAAAACACTCAGTAAAATCACAATGTAAGCGCTTTCGTAAGGTACACTGCCCAGACTTCATCAACCTAAATATTTGTCTTTTATTCTGAAGTGTACTACCACCTATAGTTAAAAAAAGATATATTAACATAAATGATGTAAGTCTAAGCATTTCTCCACTATGAAATTGCAAAACACAATGAGTTAAAGATCAAGCAACTTAAAAAGTAATGTAAGAGAAATCAAGTGAACAAGTGATAAAAATAATCACAGCTTTGGCTTGAGCATTGTGAGAACAATTAATAAGGAACTTCATGAATTAATACTTAGCCCAGAAAAACAAGGTGGGACTTGTGTCAATAATTTAAAAAATGTAAAAATTAATGTGCAAAAAATGTAACTTCCACAATATCTGTCCACTCTTTCAGTACAGAAGCTCCAAAGTACCCCAAATTTCACAGGTGACAAAATAATGTTAAATGTAATTAAAGGTAAGAAACGTATTACCACAGAGAATCATCACAGTATAAATGCTCTTTATTATAAAATAGATAAACAGACATAGAAACAGAGTACATTATTAGACCTCAGATGTCGTGACAAAATACATAATGTAAGATCTTGCTGGCTCACTGAGATGAGTCTATGGAAAGATTTTACAGTTCAATACAAACTGCAGTGCAGTAAAAAAAATAATTATCATGAACAAACTGTCCCATTGTGTTAATGCATGGATTTACTTGGTGAAAGCTTATCATTTTAGCTTCATAGCATATAGAAGATTAGCAGATAACTCAAAGCAGTTGCCTTTTTAGCTAAAGTATTTTTTGAATTCATATCGCATAAAACTATGTCTCATCGTGGAAAGCATATTTTATATTAATTAATGAAGAAGGGTGTTTTTTCAAATGGTTTGTGCTTTTAGAGTCTGATGATCCATTGCAGTGATTGGAACAGCCAATGATCATTAATATATCTTCCAAGATTTCCAGTAAATCAGGCTTGCAATAATTTTCATAAAGACTAATGAAAAAAAAAATCAATATAACGTTCTTGCTTATAGCTGCAGAACTTTATTTAGAATGTCTTTTCTTCAGTAAGGACTTCTATATTTTAATGCAATCCTCGCATATATTTATATGGAGGTTGTTGCATGTACTCTCTTCAACATTTCTTGTCATGTTTTGCTTTGTCTGATTTGGTGAAATGTCTAGGCTAAATCCTCATGTATTAGTACCAAAACTTCCTTAAAGACCAAGTAAAAAGCTATTTTTCTTCTGTTATTTTTCTCAGAAATTATGATCAATCCATATAAAGTGGGCTATCTGATTTTAAAATATACAATTTTTCTATAGTTTCCACATTATAACTACATTCATTAAATTTAATGAATGAGTTTTTGTATTTCCTGCATGTTGAGCAGCTGCCAATTACTTCCTGGTTCTGAATCATGTCATCCTACATTTTGATGATACAACATGGAAGGGGGGGGGGGCAAATAAATCGGACTGAATAAGCATATTTTCTGTTGTCTGAAGCATATACAAACACATAAACTGATACAGACTGTAGCACATCATTCAAATCACTTGGAAAAATCAGGCAATATATCAGTAATTGGATACACGCACTGATATTCAAGTAAACAGTAATTAAAGAGAAATAGAACAGAATAGGATTCCTAGTGAAGTCTATAATGTTTTGCATACAGTGTAATAACACATATATACTACTGTAATAACTAGTTGTCCGCAATGCAATGATCACTCAGGAAGAAAACTAGGAGTATGTGAATCACTACAATGATACAATATACTACATTTCTGTATGTGCCTTACATTAACTGGATTAGTGTTGGAATAAAAATTGTTCAGCGAACTGGATGAGATTTGCAGTGAGGCTGACATTCCTCCTGCATGTGGGAGTAGGTACTGAAATCAGTACCTGGTGGTAAATCAGATAACCAGCAGTACTGAGTTCCATAGACAGGTGGAGCTGTACTTGAATAACTCACAAGCATAGTTCACTTGTGTATGAGTCATCCGCAAACTCCTGTGGAGAGAGCACACTGTGTTCTGTTTACAAAAATAGATTCAGTTCTTTGGAGGGTTAGTAGCCTTTGAAGCCCATTTCTTCATATTATACAAGAGGAATCTGAATGGAGAGATGATGAAATCAGCAAGAAAAGGAGAGTAGTATTGTTAGAACTGTAGTCATCTTCAAGTCTTGGTGAGTACCTTCATGTGGGGATTTTGTTTTCACAAAATCTCATCAAGACACCAGTGATATATAAGACTGCAATTTATATAGCGTATATCATGGTTAGAGGGAGGTTAAAAAATAAAAAAAGACAGTTGGGTGCACAAGGCTCAGGATAAAAAAGTGCCCTGTCCTGATGGGAGCACTGGTGTCAAGACTGGAAAATATGGCAGTGTAGAATTCTCAAGACACAGAAACATTCCTATAATGAAGTTAGGCCAGGCTCAGGGGGGGGAGATGCCCCCCCCCCATTGTAGAAAGAAGTAGTAGTCCACAAAATTACTAAACCTGACAGGCCAAAAAAGAACCATAAATATGACAGTGCAGACTGCTGAAGATAAGAAAGAAATTATGTAATGTTACTATTATGCAAGAAGCCCAGAATTTCCAGATAGAAGATATTCAAAAAGATCAGGACATAAATTAGATGAAAGAAAGATTAGATAAGCAATTCATAAAAAAATACTGGGGAGATATATGTATATCTTCGAAATATGCAACAAAGTTTTGAAGATTTAGGATCTTTGCCTGGGAGTATTTACATAGATGTCTTTATATTCCAAGTAGACTCCAAACATTTTTTCCTCAGGTAGATAGCAAATGTTAGAGTTGTGACAGGCAATAAAGAGGCAGCTGGGAACATATTTTTTGGGAGTGTAATGAGCTGGCAGACTTTAGGGATTCCCTGCAGACCACTCTGTCTAAGATGCTGGGTGAGCGGATTAGATTGACTGGGGAGATGATTTTTTGAGCTATGATACAGAATCAAAACTGCCTAGACATAGTAAATGCTTACTGAGTCTAATTATGGTGGCTACCAAAAAAGCAATTACTTGAAAATGGAAAACAAAGCCTAGAATAACTTTACTATAAGTAGTAAATATAGAAACAGAGAAAAAGCAACTGGAACTGGGATCTTTAGAAAAGGGAAGGTGCAAACTACATAAGAAAAAATGTGAATTGTAGGAACAATATATGCATAGAAAGAATGAGGTTTAAGAGACATGATTTGAATCTGCCATATAATGCTTAACTAACAATGACTGGATAGATTATAAGTGATGTATAATGTTTGCAGCTACAGTTGTTTCAATGGTGTCTGTGATGTATAATGGTTGCAGCTAAAGTGGTGCTATTTTGTTTGCTTTTCATTTATATAAAAGTAAGATCGCCTATGTCATATGTGATAATTTATTAAAGATGTTTCTTAAAAAAAGAAAAAAAAAACTACTTGCACTATTAAAACTATCAAAAGCTTCAAATAAAAAATTCTACTGATTAGTGAAACAAATCCATGAAAAACATTACATAGACAATAAAACTTTGGACCACCAGGAAAAAAAAGTGACAGACGAAAAAAGAGAGAGATTTTTGAAAGGTATAAAAAATATGGACATGAGAAAGAAAACGAGATCTGATAAGGTACAATATTTATGCAAAGGAGAAAGATGAACTAATCAATATTAAAAAGTAGCTCCAAGATATTTGAAGAGATGTACATAAAAAGGCACCCAGATATGGAACATTTCACAAATCAAAAATAAGAACACAAAGGAGGAATGTAGAACAGAGGATCTGCAAGGTAGAAGTTAAGTGAATAGAAACTGAAGTTATAGAACACCCGTGAAGTGAAGGATTTAATGTAGAAAGTCTAACACAGGTCATGTTACAGCATGATGGAACAATGAGTATTCAAATTATGGAGAAAAAGGTGGAGCAGTAGACATCTGAAGAAGAAATATAGAGATTGGGAAGAAAAGGAGATCAAATAAGGTACAATATTAATGCAAGGGAAAAACAAAACTAGTCAATATGAAAAGCAGAACCAAAGATATTTGAAGAGGAATACAGGCAAAGGCACTAAGATATGAAAAATGTTGCAATACAAATCCTAAGAAAAACAAAGAGAGAAAGAAGAAAAATGGATTATTAATGGAGAATTTAAAGAAATAGAAATTTAACTTATAGATTACCTGTAAAGTGATGGATTTGATGTAGAAAATTCAATTCAGGTAACATCACAGCATGATGGAACAATGAGTCCCAAAGTAGGGAGAAACAAGTGGAATGGGAAGCATATGTTCATTTGCCAGAGGAAGATGCTTTTTCCTGATCTCTTTACATAATGCACACAGACACCTAAAGACATTTGATGACCTTTATTAAATTCAACAGAAACCAATAACTTTATTCTGAGACTGCAGCAAGATAACTGAAGCATGCTATTCTTCTTATATCAGGGCAGTGTACCCACTCACCTTGTCCGAATAAGCAGAATCCATATTCCACTCACTTATTCTTATCAAGTAGCATCTTGCAACTCACTTGATCCCAAAACTCAATAACATTAACCATCACCAAGAGGAAAGATGATCCCATCCCTCTTCTTTGCCAGGCCAAGGATGTTCCCCCTTTTCTATCCAAGAACTTTCACCATACCTTCCAAAAATAACCTGAAGTGTACATTAACTAAATCAAGGCCAATGTCACTCAAATGCACACCATCATCTTGAAACCAAAGCAAATCCCTGTCATCGAAATCCCAGTGTTCAATTGTGTGCATGCCCAAATTTCCCAACTGTAAATCCAACCTATGATTCACAGAACTCCGGTTCCACTCCAGAGCCGGAAAACTAACATTGTTCCTCCAAATCAAGTGTGGCACTATCTCTGACCATACTATACACATACCTGGATATAGGGTTTCCAATATACACAAATCCTCTTTTATCCTATCTATCAGCTGCATCTTAGGAATTATACCCAAATCATTCCCACCTAAATGTATCACCAATATTTGAGGAAAACCTATCTGCAACTTTACCACTTCAACTTGCCACACAAGCTGACTCCACTTAAAACCCCAAACCCATGCCAACTGACTGACCACCCTAATTGAGACAACCCCAAATTCTTTCCATCTGTCCTAACTGCCGCCCTTTTCTCAGCCCACTAGATATAGGAATGTCCTAAGATGACAATCCAATTTCCTGAAAAGCACAGAGAGAGAGAGAGAGAGAGAGAGAGAGAGAGAGAGAGAGAGAGAATAAATAAATAAATGAAGTAGTGCAATTGAATCCATTATCTAATATAAGAAAAACAGGCATTAGAAAATCACCACCCCGCTCTCCTAGTAACCTAAATAAATCCGCCTTCCTTTGCTAAATCTGTAGCCCTCCCAATTTGGAAAGAATGAGCTGCAAACCTCTCAGCTGGAAAACTCATATACCTCAGAGCCTTCCTAATGACCTGTATGAACTAACTACTCATTACCATCCTTCCAGTTCTGAAATGAAAAAAAAAAAACAAATTATACAGACACCCCACTTGAGTCTGCATAAGTCTTGCAGCCCAACCTATTGGACAAAGCCCTGCATTCCTATCGGTCCTCAAGACTATCGATGTGCCTTTCCCCAGTTGATCTGTTTTAGATCTGTGTAACACAATGTGAACTTCCCCTGAACAAATCATTAAATCCCTCCAGAATAATGACCCCCAACAACCTTGACACCCAAAACCCACTGAAATACAGCCATACTCTCAAAGTAACCCACATGACATAGTCAACTGAATCCTTCTCCATTAATGCCAAGCCTTTCACTAGATCTTTCAAAATCTGCTTTGTCAATGGCCAATGCATATCCATATTCCTTCCAAACACTCTTCCCTATGCTCACAACATATGCCCCACCATCCATGACTTTGTGAAATTCTGCAACCCAGCCACCTGCACAAAAATGCTAATAGCTGCCAAGTCCACTTTAACCATTTGCGCTGCCTTACCTTGCCGCCAAAGCCAGGCCAAGTAACAAAGCAGCAGCTCCTCCAACCAAACCCCGTCTTTCTCTGGTAACTGCAAAACAAATGTATTAAACTCATAAAGAGCCCTCCCATATGCCCTTCTAGTGGACACTGAGCGGGACTGCTGCACCAGTCTCCTGCTTATGTCAAACCAAGATGCCACACCTCCTTTGGTAAAGCCACCAGCCTCTCTTCCACCCTCCCAGAGCCAAACGTCAAAATCTGCAATACTGAAATTGAGACAAACTGTCAGCAATCGCATTCCAGACCCCAGCCACATGCACTCCTATGAATGAAAAATCAATTTTCAAACTTTGCAAGACTAACTTATGCAAAACTAGCAACAACATTTCAGGTCTAGTGGTCTTTGTCTGCAAAACCTGCACCACTGTCATATTGTCTGAATGGAAAATTACCCACTTTCCCATCAATTTCTCCTGCCAGATCACCGAAGCTACCCAAATTGGCATAAACTCCAAAAATGTCACATTCCTTTTCCACTCCTCCTCCCAATCCAGAAGCCACTGAGCAACAAACCATTCACCTACAAAAAAGGCCTTGTCCTTATATCTTGCTCTGCATCTGTGAACAGCTAACCAAAGAGAAAAATCAACCCATATCAACTTACTAATCCTAACCCAAGGGTATTTACTCCTCCTCCTATCAGTAAAAAGGCCACTGACCTGCAAAAAGTTTGCCCTGGATGAATAGCCCAACATGCAAAACTTGGAAGCTCTAAAAGTTCCATGGCTGACAGAATGTGCACCTTAACCTTACCGACCATTGCCACACTCTGCTATTTCAATTTATCTGTCTTATCCATGGGCAAGCAAAATAGCCCATGTCCTGAGTCCACTTACATTCCCAAAAGATCCAAAGCTTTGGCAGGGCCTTCCAACTTATGCCAAGCCAAGGCAACCCCTAACTCATCAGACATCCGAAGAATTCCTGCAAATCTTAATACACTCCCTCAAATCCCTCCCCCACTAACAAAAAAATCATCTAAATAATGTACAGCCCTCTGTGTACCCACCCTCTGCCATATCCAATGAAGGGCCATGCTGATCTTCACAAAAGTAGCACAAGAGCAACACATTGGCATAGCCTTATCAAAATACAGTTTGGTCTCAACTACCATGCCCAGTAATGGCTAATCATCCACTCTCACTGGCAACAAGTGAAAAGCAGACTCAATATCCACCTTCCCTAACCACAGTTCCATAAAACTCTGAATAACCATCACAGCATCATCCAAAGTTGCATAGCTGAATTTAGCATCCTCAACCAAAATGAAATCATTCACCGAATTCCCTACCATGTATGACGACAAATGGTGACTCAACCTGAATTCCCCATCTACTTTCTTTGGTATCAAGCCCAATGGCGAGACCTTAAAATTCTGAAAAGGAGGGCTGTCAAAGGGCCCAAACAACCTACCTGCCTGTTGCTCTTTCTCTACCAAATGCAGCAGAATGTCCCCCTTATCCCTTACAGACTGCAAATTCTAACAAACCACCCTGTCCCCCACCACCCTTGATTTAATAGAAAACCCCTTAGAAAAACCTACAATTATTCCATCATTAACAAAAGTATCGGGAAATTTCTGCAGCATAACCCCCCCCAAGGACACCTCTCCCCACGTAACCCTCAAAAAATTACCTCTAACTCTTAAGTTCTGAAACGCTGGGGATATGGAAAGACTCCCTTTAGCTGAAAATGAGCTTGAAGACATTGGATGAGCCTCTTGCTGCCCACAGTGAACCACTGAATGATTCCTCCCACACTTCGAACAAACATGGGAAAACTTACATCCCACCCATGAACAACTGCTTAACAGACTCTTCTGTTTTCACCTCTTACCTTTCCCCCTCCAGCATTCCCTGCAAAATTATTCACCATCATAGCCAGCCAAATATGTGGATGATGAACCTCCCAGCGAAGAGAGTGATCCACTGCTTTATGCTTCTGAACCTCTGGTCATACCATAACCGGGCATTCCCAGGCCTCAAACAATGAGCCTCCTGTATAGTAAGACAATAACTCAATAGCGGCAATGCCAAAGACAGATCCTTCTTCAGCAAAACTGCCATATAATAAACAAATCCTATTACCCATGTATCCCATGTCTTAGACTGCAGTCTACATACCCTCCTTCTCCCTAGAGCCTCTAATGCAGCCAACAGATCTTTGCTGTTTGTCAACCCCAGCTCCATCAACCGCTGAACCCCTTCTGATTCTATCAGTTCAAGAACATCTATCAGTTCAAGAACATCAATATACTCCCCTTTCCAAATCTTCTCCTTAACCATAGATGGAATTTGAGGAGTGAGAAAAAAAACATCCTTGCCCCTTGTCCCAATGTCTGGGTAGCCAATCAGTCACCTGGCCATGTACCAAAATCAGAACGCAATTTCAAAACTGAAGCCATACTGCCAACTGACCCACTGGTATCAGCCCTAAGTATGCTTTCCCCACTTACATCCTGATTCCCCTGTGCCTCTCCCATAGTCCTACCCATAGACCCCAGACCGTAACAGCCATCATCCAATATGTCACCGTCATCCCCATCATGCCCCAAATCTACCCACCCTAACTGAAGACCCAATGTCAAGTCATTGCTTGTTGCTCCACCTGGAGACATTATAGCCACTGACAAATCAACTGCAGCCACCTCTCTCAGCAGTCATTGCCTTTTTCCCTGAGTCACCGTCCTGGTCCTCACCCCTGAACATCACTTCTTCTAACTGGTTTCTGCTGCCTGGTCTACTGTCTTGGGGTCAGCGCTGAGCACCTTTTGGAACAAGTCTTAAGCCTGCACCACAATGGTCCTCCACCATCATTGTAGACTCAACATGTTCACCAATTGTAACACAAGAAAAGTTCATTAAGACAGTGATGCATACAATTTAGCCCACCTCCCTTATAATGACAAAAAAAAAAAATGTTAAAAGGCTGTGTCCTAAAGAATTCATACTACACTGACTTCCTTACAATTCCGTATTTTATTTTCCCTGGAGTATTGATAATAAATTGGACTTTTTAATGATTATCTAAATAAGGCTATTAGTGAATTGACTTTTCTCACTATTATATGTATAATGAAGCAGAAACTATTTCCTTGGGTTGATAGGAATGTATCAGATGGTATTGTATCAAAACAAAAATTGTATAACTTTCTTCATGATAAAATGTCCCAAAAAAATTCCACCTGTATAGTGGGGTACATGTGAGCTGCTTTTCATTTAGTCTGTGACCTGAGGCTCCTGGCTGAGACAATTCATCAGCAGTAACTGGGATAATTTTTTATGAAACCATTCCTGGACAGTGTTCATGAACTCAAGAGAAAAAAAACAAACTAAGTGGAGAAAAGAATCAAACAATAAATTCTACCCAGAAGAGTCCCTTTCTGTATCAGCAGACTAACAACATGGCCATTCACTTACAGTAGCAAAGAGCAATTGAGGAAAATCATTCATTGATGCTCCCCAACCTAGAAAAAAAAAAGATGCATATAGTGTATATGGAAGTGTTTAGAAATAGTAACATGCCGCCCCCACCACCTCGGAAAGGTATGAGTCATATCCCGGATAAAAAGCATGCTACTAAAAGCATTAAGAGCAACCACTTCTGGTTGCACCATGCATGCTCATAGACCAACTTAACACTCAACTACTCCCAAGCCAGCGAACAGCAAGAAACCTCCCCCAGTGACCCACCACTCTCTATCCAAGGACCAGAAACAAAAACTGTCACAGCTCCAACTAATCATCTCCTCCAACTGCCTTCCAGTTGGATTTGGTGAAGCCACAGTCCACCAATGAGAGGAACGACCCCATCTACTCACCCTCAGCCTAGCACCATTAAAGGGTGGTGAACCGAACTTTGATTAACATGAAAATTAACCTCACCACCGGGGAACCCGATTTTGACCCACTACAGAGCTAATCACCGCACTGCACTCGAGAAAATGATTGACCGGAGTACTTCACTTCCCAGCCCATGGACAACCAGGAGAACTGCTCTCCTTCTGAATGCATACCACTAGTGAATGAAGCTAGCAGGCCCCTACACAATGAAGAATGCACCAGCGGTGACTAATATACAATAAGGTAAGAAAGAGAGAGAGAGAGAGAGAGATAGAGAAACTTCCTAATGAGCTCTCAACACTCCTATCCAAAACCACAAACAATACTAATGTCATCCACACAAAATAATGATTCCAGACCAGAAGTAGTCCAAGGCCTACCTGCCCCCTTGTACCTGCAGGTCGTCATGGACATGATCCTAGTAATTGCTAGACCATGCCAAAAATGTGATACTACTTCCCCTACTACAGTATTATAAAACCTAAACCCCTCTCAAAATCTACCTCACTTCCCCTGAATCCCACATTATTAACCCATTACCACCCACATCCTATCACTACACTTAAACCATCTGTCTGTTCCTACAACCCCCACCCCTTCCACCCTCATTAGCCTTATACTAACCCCCCCATAAGATGGTCCTGGACAAATTAGTTTGCCCCAAACTTCATTTGGAACCTTCAGCAGAGAAACTAGTACAAAAGTCCAGTTGGAAATGCATAGTAAGGGAAGCAGCAGAAAAAAGTGACAACTTTGATGCAAGTGATGTTGTGGACTGATGAACTAATGCGTTCTCATACGAAAGAAGTACAGATTATGCAGGATGCATCTGAAGAGGATATGCCACAGGAAGACATTCCAGAACTTTCTGTAGAATGTCTGCAAGAAACAGAGAGCAAAGAATGTGCCCTCAGTTTAGAATAAAATGATCTAAGGGAAGATATGCTTGATTTAATAGTGACAGATAGACATATTAAGAGTGATAAAAGATAGAGATTACAGAAACTAAATAAGACCACAAATGTTAGATGTCTGGTAAAACAGAAGAACACAGTAATCAAGACTATTAACAGAACTTCATGTGTTATAAGAGAAATAAATATGATATATAACTGTGCAGCAAGACTAGTAAAATATAAAGTCTTACTACAAAAATACCGAGTAATAGAGAAAATGAGGGAATTAATTAAATGCCATCATGGAAGCATTGAATAGAGAAAAGACAAGAAGTGTCACTGTTAGAAGAATATAGAAGAGCAAACAGATCAACAAAAATACTTAGAAAGATAGATGTGCTAAAAGCAATGCACAGTATCAGAGCAGACCAAGATCTGTCATAGACATTTTCAAATAATAAATTAAAGATAAAGCACAGGCAGAAAAAAAACTTAGAAGATATGCATATTAATATAAAGGAAAAATAGAGCATAAACAATCCATTGTGATGACTCAAAAAGTTTTAAAGCAAACTGGGAAACAAAGCAAAAGGAATAGAAACACCAAAAATAAGTAAATAAATAAATACATAAATAGACATATTTTAGAAAAATATTTATGAAGAACATGTGGATCATAACAAAGATACTGTATGGATAGAAAACGTAAAAGAAACAATAAACAGTTATATGTATAGGATATGAAATTGAATGAAGTACTGTCCAAATAAATTAAAACAATATTAAGAAAAAATCCTAATAAGAAAACTACAGACCTGATGCAATGCATAACCTCTGGCTAAAAGTCTTAACATCTTTATACAAAGATTTACCCTTGAGTAAGAACTACTAATACGTGCATCCCAAGCAGACACCAACCTGGTAACATAAGGAAAAAACTATACTCCTCCTTAAGTGTGAACCTGTTATCCACCCTAAAATCTATAGACCAATAACTCGCCTTCCAACGATGGACAAATTATATACTCGAAATGATACAGACAGAGATTACAGTCATTTAAAAGAAAATTCAATCATGGCAATAGAACAAAAGGATAACAAAAGAAAGTCATATGAAACAAAGGATCATTTGTTGCTAAATAACGCCATAAGGGAGAATTTTAAAAGGGGAAGACTCTACGTATGGCATGGATAGATTACAAAAAAAAAATATTTCACAGTATCTCACATTCCTGGACAAAGGAATGCTTACAGTATAAGTAACATTCTACATTCATCAATTGCATAACAGGGGCCATGAAACAGTGGCAAACCACTTTGCAACTAAAGCATGACAAAAGGCAAATTAGGATCCCTGGGATAAAAATTCAAAGGGGATATTCCAGGGTGATTCTTTGTTACTGTTTTTTTTCATCTTGCCCTTAACCCATTAAACTTAAAAATTAGGTCTTTGTCACAATTTGGCTCCCAGAAAACAACCTTACTTAAAGACTTCTCATCTTTTTGTTGTGGATGAATTAAAATTGTATTGATCATCAGACCAGGGGTTGAAAGCACAACTGCAAGCATTTAAAACTTTTTTCAGATAATATAAGAATGACATTTGGTCATGATAAATATACAAAAGCAACATTTAAAGTAGGAAAGTTACAGTACCATGAAAATATCAATCTAGGATTGGAATCTGATATAAAGGAACTTGAGTAGGAAGGAGTTTATAAGTATCTGGGAATTGATGAAGGACTGGCAAAAACATGAAAATGTGCAAATTAAAGCAAGGAGTACTTCAGAAGACTAAAACTAACATTGAAAATAGCCTTGACTTCTAGGAATAAATTCCAGGCTATAAACCAGTTTGCTCCTATTGTTTTAACTTACAGTTTTGGTGTGATTGGCTGGCCCTCAAAAGGTATTGGATCTGTTACACAGAAAAGCAAGAAAAATGCTACATGCTTATAAAATGATGTATAAAAATCAGTGTATACCAAGATTATATATTCCACAATCTGAAGGAGGTAGTGTCCTCCCCAAAATTGATTACATGTATAGACCTGCAATCATGGGTATGCATACCTACCTTCCAACCTTGTCAGATGCAAAAATAGTAAAAAAATTTACAACACGAGGAGAGAAGGTCTAAGATGTCCTCTCTGCTTAGTTTAGTAGAAACACTCCTGTGTCAAGTGGGAACAGAAGTCAAACCAGAAGTAGACAAAATTAGACAGCAACTGAATGTGCCTAAAACCATATAAAGAATATAGGCAGAAGGATCAGATGGAAAGGAACAGAATGTGGAAAAGCTATAAATATACTTACAAACATAGAGATCACCTGGACCAATCTCATGTTGATCAGGATTTGAGGCAGGAATGGTTAAGAAGAGAGGAATTCAAACAAAAGGATAAAAGGTTAGTAATGGCAGCACAGGATAATGGACTACGTACACATTGGTTTACAATGTCCATTGAACATGAGGTAGAAGCATCCTCTGTAAAAAAAAAAAACAAAAAAAAAAAAAACAAAATGGAAACAGTCACACATCTTGTTGCTGGGTATGATATTCTCATGGCTTAGGGCCTGTGTAGAGATAGACACAAAAATATGGCAAGGCTATTGCATTGGGGATTGTGCAAACACTACAATATGGAAGTAGGTGAAAAGCATTGGAAACATGGACCACAAAGCATTATGGAGGATGATGAAGAATATATCACATGGGATCATCCATTACCAACAGTTCAAAAGTAGAAGTGAGAAGACCGGATATAGCGGTCCATGAAAAAAAGACAAAAGTAGCAGTGATCATTGAAGTTGCTCCACCTACAGATTACAGTGTTTCTTCTTGTACAGACAGTCACAGAGTCCTAAAATATGTGGAAGAAAGATACATAGACATTTCCAATAGTAGTAGGAGCAATGGGACTCATAAAAAAGAATTTACATTAATATTTAAATATGCTACCAATACCACATGTAACTCCATATGAACTGCAGAAGGAGTTATTTCTGGTCACACTACAGGTGCTACAAAAAGCACTTTTGTCTAACATCAATGACTGAAACAATGTTAATTTCATGAACTTTAATCATACCCTGACTTAAGAATGGGGTTCATTCCCATTGTTATAAGAAACCGAAAAAGACTTGAATTTAAACAAAAGACTGCAGGTATGACAGCCGTGCCACCCTAAAGGTTAAGCGTCTGCACCTGATATAAGTAACAAACTCTATCTGTGTATCAGACCTGGCTTGCTGACAGTCATTCTTGGTCTGACATATAGGGGGAACTACTGCACTAGAGAAAATCGACCAGATGCAGATCATTTGCCATGCCCTGAAGCATTTTTGTGCTATGCACAGAACAGGCAATTATATTCAGTAATAACGAAAGTAATTAAATCTCAGTGCCTGTTGCTGACATAGCAGAATTTTCTTCAACTCAGAACCTTGAGGTATTGAGCTATACATTGATTTCTTCCCTATGACATTATCAAAAAGCACCATAACATGGCATAGAATCAGGGGATAACTGACAAACTGTTCTACATACAATAAATACAAACACAAGTCAAGTTTTTTTTTTTCTTTTTTTTTTTACTTAATAACAGGTCCACTAATGTAGCATAAGAAAAACTACATATTTTAGAATCAATAATCACAGTTTACACTATGAGGGCTTAATTACAACAAAATTAAGTGGTTAAAAAATTCTGCACACAATCTTTAAGCTTGAAGCTGAAAATCAGCATAATTTCTTGTTTGAACACTTTACCTCTTTGTGCAGTCCTTTGCATGAATCAGATTGGTAAGTATGATTGTTTGGTATCTTTATTGGGAATTAATAGAGGAATAATGTGCAATGTATGCATTTAAAGAGCCATATTGTTGCATTACAGTATTCCACTATATCTTCTACCACGGAAAATCTACAAGAAAGAAAAAAAAAACTAAAATAACTAGGTGCAAATAATCAATAAAATCCACAAAGCATTGAAAATGTATAGCATTCAAATTCCTAGAATTGAGCAACAGCAACATATTGATGTAAATTCCCCAGTTACCAGGATTTCCATCTTGATTCATCACAGAAATTGAATTAAACTAACACCAGGTCTGGACAGCAACTAATTATAATGCCAGAGTCCTAGCTTTGAAAGCTAGCCTGGTCCTTTTGAAATACAGATGAAGTGGCTAGTTACACCTCATGAGTAGTCTTACTAGTTCTTCCTTTTTATAATTCTGGACTATTCTGTGTATCTTTTTTCCATTCCAATTCTCTTCTCTCATTGATCTTTCATAAGATATTAAGCTACCCCCTCTGCATCACCATACATACTATGTACAGTAGTCTAAATTTAGTTACTTAACTTATAACTTATTACAAAAGCATTTCTTAAAGGGTTTTGCTTAATATGTATTAAATAACAATAGGCACTGCTTAAAAATATTTCTTACTTGAGAAAACAAGAATTGTTTTAAAATGAAGTGCAACATTTTCCAATGGGTTGCTTTAACAGTAAAAAAAAAATAGAAATAACTCTCTTATGAAAAAAAATAACTGGACTTGCCATGCTAAAAATGGCATATCTAGTAACTTAACTACTTAAAATATAGCAATTGGTGAGACCAAATATTTGAGCAACTGTTTGCCAAAGACTTTTTTTTCCATACAAAGTAGAAACTTGCACTCTAAATATTGTCCTTCACTATGAATACCATTGTGTATAAAACTCCTCCATTTTCTGTTTTCTTACCTAACAAATCTACAGTATTATATCACTTCAGAAGCAAAGACGATTCTTTACTTTTCATTTGATGAACTACTAAATAAGCTTAGAAAATGGAATACTTTGGAAACATTCCAGTTTTGTGATTTGTAAGCATGGGTGTCCTTGCTGTGTCAGGAGAAATATGGTTTATTCTTTTCTTTTTTGTAAGGAGCATTTCCTATTTCGAAACCCATAAACTTCCCATTGTTTTTTTTTATGACCTTGTATTTCCTTCAATAATTTGTATTTATTTAGGCAAGATTGTACAGTATAGTTGCTCTTGAGCTACACTTTATAAGACACAATGGCACCTTACGATAGTTATTGATAAATGTAGAATTTGTTTTCTTGGTTGGCTAGCTAGTCTACAATCCCTTTTAAGTAACAGACCAGGTACAAACAGTAGTACAGGAATGAAAATGAGTATACAATTAGTTAATATGATGCAGTGGCAATAAAGAATATACATATATGAAAAATTAATAATGAGGAAACATTTTCAGCAGCCATATACATAAGAAGCAAACTAAGAACACATCTGCATTATATTCTGAAATGTACAAAATTTGTAAATCAGAGGAAATGTGACATTTCAGTCACAGGTACTTCAGCTAGGTGTAAGAAAAACAAATACACCAGTCTGTTTATGGGTTTGCACCATGTTCTATCTCAAATATGTTCAGAACCTATTATGATCATCTCCAAAATCTTAAAAAGCCACTCAGACTTGTCTATATATTTTTAGAGTACATGTGGCCTCCTCATTTCAAAACAGCAAATGATTCTGATCCACAACCCAATGCATTCATACACAAGTTTCACAAACTAGTTTCAGCATTTTGATTGAGGAGCAAACATGTAAAGGCTTTTATTTTTATCATAAAAGAAACTGAGTTCTAAGTGCAAAACATCTGTCCATGGATTTCAATGCTGTTTTGATTCAACCTTTTGCTAGTACAGGGTTGTATTGTAAACCATTTGCGTCTGTCATCAGAAATTTATATCATGGTCACATTCTGGCCTATTTCAGCCCATTTGAGCTAAATTGATTGGTATAACTTCAGTAATTGTCATCAAAATGCAATTGCAATCAATTTCTATTTGATCATCTAAATCCATTATTATTTACCAATATACATTCCACTAACTGTATAATCTTGCTTACAGCAATCATTGCAAATGCTGTTTTAGGGGCAGTGGAAGGTTTTAGATTTAGAATCAAATGACTGCCTAAATATTTGGGCAGGAAGATAATAAGGTAATCCAAAAGATAAAAAAGAGACCGAGACAGAGAGACAGAGAGAGAGAGAGAGAGAGAGAGAGAGAGAGAGAGGTAGGCATGGGAAAGGCTTTGTTAAGTATCATAATAAATAGTTCAGAAGTGACAGTTTTGGGGAAGCAATCAACAATGATGTTATGGAATATCTTAGGTTTGGCTTGAAGCAATGACAAACTTCTTTGTTGCTCTAGACTAACATCAGAAGCTTCAACTAACATCAGATGCTAATGAGAATTACAAATATTTCTTTAGTTATATTATGAAGCTAATGAATAAGGCTCATGAGTGCTCAGAATGTATTCCAAATGGCACTACCTACTCAGCTCCAGTAGCCGACATACTTGTTACAAATTTCCATGCAAATTTCACCTGATAAACAACCATGCAAAGCCCACATATCCCATAGAGTCTCAGTACCTGCCCCATCATAACCAAGGAATGATTGCTAAATGCACTCTATAAACAAGAAAATACAAATCCCTACCCCTGCTGTACTGTAGTCTCTCACATGCAAATTGTGGCATTCTTCTTCTTCTGCCGGCATTTCTTTTATATTTCAAATATTCCACAAAGTGAAGGTTTAAACAAATGAATGACTCCCTATTGAATACAGCTCTGCATCTTCTTGTTTTTAAAAAGTTATTAAGAAAAAAATGAACAGGTATAATTATTTCTAAGTAGAAAGCTCATAGGATTCAAAGACTTGAACTATGCAGAAAGGGTGTAGGAACTCTCAATTTCTCCTGTTTCTCATAGATTGCTAAGCGGTAACCTCTCCGAGCAATAAGGTAATATCTAATCAGGGTGTATTTGAATGTCTCTGCATGGAATGAACTGCTAAGGGAGTTAATAAGGCATCAGGCAAAATAATGATGACAATAAGTATTAATACTAGAAACAAATGGCATATACATTGCATAATACCTTTCAGGAGTTTGAAATACATTTTAAATTACAAAAAAAAATAATTCATTCATTAACCTCCTTCATCAGTAGTCATAACATGAATATTGCAAATAGAAGTACAAAGTAACAATATGTGGTTATGGCAATTAAATTTCTTGAAGGCCAGTAGGTCATAAGGTCATAAATTTGACAACCTGATCTACAATCTTGTGAAACACTTTTCCATTCTAAGATTTTGTATTTTATGAGGCCTTAACTTTGGTGAATGTATGTTTTATTAGAAATGAATCCATGGCTTGTGAAAGCTAGGATTAATGCTGCAAAAATTAGTATGGCTCTACCGTCAAAACATTCAAAGGCCACATAGTAACCTCCCCCTTCTGACAATGAACCACATCACTCACCATTTCTAAATATCCTTTGCAATGACAATTATCATATCAATCTACTTCATGTACTTAGGCTTCCAATTTACTTTTTGTAACATTTGTTTGTATTTTGTCTTTCTCTCCTTTTTTTCTTTTTGCAATATTAGACTACTAATCAAAGGGAAAGTAAAGTCCTAATTTGCAATTGCCCCTAACATGGCAAACTTTATAACTGGAGTCTTTTCTTTGTTGTTGTTTTGTTTTGTTTTCTATCACAGAAGAAACTTCAGCAACAGTTGCAGCATCCACATTTACTGCTGTTCAGCACATTTAGCTCAGATTAATTAATTTTACTGAAGATCGGAAGAGATAACTCAGTAATGCTTTGTTTCATGATCACAAAATTCTTGTCCATAGAGAAGATGGGGCAGGAATTAGGGATACGTTTTTAACTACTCAGAGACCCCTCGCCAGATATATTTAATTACTCAGATACACTACAGCAGAGCATAGAAGGGCCAACAGCAGATGTGTTTATGGTTGGGCAGCAGAGACAAAATAGTCTGCTAAGACATCGAGTAATCAAAGTTTTTTCCAAAGAGGTTACAGAAGAAATGGTCTGGGCTGTCAGCAATCTGCATTAATTTGAGGTCTTTATATAGTAGGGAAGAAACAGCCCTGATATCTTTGTTCACTGCTCACCTCTTAAGATAACAAAGGAATATTTGTTCTTCCACTTGGTGAAAATGGAGGATATCGCCATGTTCAAGCACTTGAGAGCATTCATCTCCAGGTATTACAAGTTCCTTTTTTTTCAATTTAATTTCTCCTTTCCTTTACTGATGAATGTTCAGCTCCCATTAAAACATTGCAAAAACAGAGCTATGCACTACTCTTCTAGGAAAAAAAGGCATTCATGAGATCCTACCACACCGTGTAGGATCAAGATATTACTCCAGCTTGATTTTGCTACCAAAACAGAGGAAATACATCAGAGCCATTCTAGTGGTTTAGATTTTCATTTCCAAAGACACCTTTCACATATTATTGGTATAAATAATACTTTGCTGTCTTGTAGGAAAAGATAGGATGTGTTTTTTTTGGACCTCTAGTACACCTGTTTACAACTAAAAATAATTTAGTGATCCAGAATGTGTCTGCATTTGACAATAAGGTCCATGCAGTAGCACTAATCAATGCCATCCATTTAGCTCCTTTTTGTTCCTATGGAACAAATTCCTTCTTCTTCTGCATCATGTTCTAGAGATGCCGATCTTTTCAGAGACCGATGAAGAACCGATTTTCTGTCCTTAGTGCAACTATCAAAAGAGCATTTATTGTCTGCTTCATGCAGCATGGCATCTCTTCTTCAATTAATTCCAGTAATCTGGCCTTCTCCAGAAGATTACTACCTATTCTCTCTTTACCCCAAAAACAGTGTTAGAAAAATTTTATCAGGAAAAGAGACACACTTTTCATTTAGGCTGAGTCAGGATGATTAGGTTCCTCGTCTGCTTCTGTCCTTGTCATATTTTTCTGCTTAGTGCCTTTGAGTCTGTTTTGAGTTATTTTTTAGTTAAGTTACATGTGTTTTCTATTTCATTTTTCTACCAAGTTCAAGACATGCTAGCATTAGTTTTCTTAGAAGTCTCCAAGGCCTTTTTGAAAGGGATTTTTTTCAGGGGCCGCATTACAAGCCCTAGAGCCTAACTTTGACTGGTACTTTAAGACACAAGTGAGGTAAAGTTAGTGCTTTCGTTTACTTAATTTAGCAAACTTCATCAGACAAACAAATTAAAACACCAAATCACTTAAATAAGCAACCATCAACAACATCATCAAATTTGAGTCTACAATCCACCCACATTTAAAGCCAAATACCCAAATTTGTATAAAAAAACGAAATACATAAATATAAAAACAAAATATAAAATATATAAACAAAATATAATATATTATACAAAATTATACAAAATACAAAATACATTGCCAAAGGATCATCGGATATGAAACATTGTGTGTAAAAAACATCATAGGAGAAATATATATGCAAATTAAATAATGTAACCATATTTCTATATATAAAAATAAAAATAAATATATAATCACATATAAACACGTATGTGCACAAAATTATATATATGTATGTATCATACTCCATCAATGCAAAATACATACACACACAATACAATATGATATACAATCTACAAGGTTATAATCGGTCTTATAGGGAACCCAAATTCTAAACTGATTGGCCAGATTAAATGGGGGCCCCATATTACCTAGCCAAAGATTTCACCTTAAGAATACATTTAATGGATAAACTATCATTACATCCCGGGGGGCATGTGAATTAATTCTAAGCTGCCAGGCTAATTCTTTCTAATCAAGTCTCAACGATAATGCCCCCCCCCTTATCATCCAAACCAACCTTATCTATAGCCATAAACAGAAATTCATGGGTAGGGTTAATTTTCACATGCCTAGCCAGGGCATTATTTAAATTCAATTTCCCAATATTATACACATGTTCATATATCCTATTTTTCAGGGGTCTCTCCATCCTGTCGATATAAGATGCTGGACAATTTTGACAAGTACTCAAATAAACAACCCACTTTGAATCACAATTAAACTTTTCTTTGAGAGAGTAATGGTGGTTACGTACCATAAAGGTATTAGCAGTCATAATAAGTTTACAAAAATGGCAACATCCACATTTAAACATACCAGAATGTGGGGGATGGTGGAAGGACATACAGACTTCCACTATTGCTTTCAAATTCCAACCCTTCCTAAAAAACACCTTAGGCTCATCCCCCACTCTATCCCTAATGCTCGTATCCTCATGTAAGAAACACTGATTCTTAATTAAAATGGATCTAATTAGGGGTGTGTCCAATGAGAAGGTAGTAATAAACCCAGGGTTAATACCGACACCCACCTGTGATTGTGGGGACCTCGCATTCCCTGAACCATCAGCTAAAGTAGCTGAAGTGACCAAGATGGAATGCCCCTCATGAGGAATCAAAGGATCCCCCTGGTTGGCTGACAATACAACCAGAAACATTGGATAGTATCTCACCTATATGTCATTGATGTCCACCCTGGGCCCCAAGCAGAAGTGGTCTAAACAACCCATCATTCCTTTTCATATACACCTCGCTAATGAACTGGTTAACAAGTCCCTTTGGGTATCCCCTCTTGATGAACATATCCTTCAACAGGTTACACTCAACCTGGAACTCAGAATCAAGAGACACTACTCTGGCTGCCCTAACAAGTTGACCCTTGACAACCACCCTTTTCTGATAAAAGGGGTGGGAACTGGTGTAGTGTAGGAAGGCATTGGAATAGGTAGATTTCCTAAAAACCTAGAAAGAAATCTCCCATTAGATCTATCATTAAAAAGTTCAACGTCCAAGTAAGCTATTTTATCATTTTGGAAATCCCAGGTGAACTCCAGAAAATTAGTAAATGTCGTGATATGCTCAACAAAGGCTGATGCCATGGGCTTATTAACTTTCCAAATGATAAAAATATCATCCAAATAACGAGTGTACCAAACAGCCCTATTTTGGAAGGTTACATCCCTGAATAGAAAATTTTTCTCCCAGTATGCCATCACAGTATTAGCAAAGGTGACACCACAGGGAGAGCCCATGGCAACGCCAGTTTTTTGTAAATAAAATTCTTTATTAAAAATAAAATAGTTGTTACTGAGCACCAGGTCCAATAAATAATCAGTCAGCTCGATAGTGGGACCATCCACTTGTTTCTCCAACAAATAATCCCTAACCCAATTACGCCCGGCATCTTGAGGGATTGCCATGTATAAATCTTGAACATCAGTTGTGAGGAAGTTATACTCACTACTGTAAGGCAAATCATTGATGGTTTTCAAAAAGGCCCAAGAATCTTTACAAATATGAGGCTCAGCTGAAAGTACATTCTTCAATTTGGTGTCAATAAATTTAGCACACCCAAATGTAATTGATTGTCTACCATCCACAATCGGGCGTAATGGGGGGTTATTTAGATCTTTATGTATTTTTGGCAGCTCGAAAATAAGGGGCACCACAAGGTTAGTAATGTCCAAATAATGGTACAAGTCAATGTCCACAGACCCATCAATAAAGAGGTCATTGATGAAACCCCGTATACACTGGTAAGCCCCATTAATCTCATTTCTGGACACTCGTTTATAAGCCCTACCAGCCAAAGGTTAACACATCCTCCTACTATAATCGTCATTGTCCATAAAAATCAGCCACCCACCTTTATCCGATTTTAATATACAGATACATGCAAACCTCAAATTAAGTAACACATCCCTTTCAACTGGAGAAAGATTATGGGTGTAATTACTTGGACCTATTATTAAACAAATGTCTGATATCATTCTCACACAATTTCTGAAACAACAAAATAGAGGTATGCAATGGGGAGTTTTTTTTGGAGTTCACTTGGGATTTCCAAAATGATAAAATAGCTTACTTGGACGTTGAACTTTTTAATGATAGATCTAATGGGAGATTTTTTTCTAGGATTTTAGGAAATCTACCTATTCCAATGCCTTCCTACACTACACCGGTTCCCACCCCTTTTATCAGAAAAGAGCGGTTGTCAAAGGTCAACTTGTTAGGGCAGCCAGAATGGTGTCCCTTGATTCTGAGTTTCAAGTAGAGTGTAACCCCTTGAAGGATATGTTCATCAAGAGGGGTTACCCAAAGGGACTTGTTAACCAGTTCATTAGCGAGGTGTATACGAAAAGGAATGATGGGTTCTTTAGACCACTTCTGCTTGGGGCCCAGGGTGGACATCAACAACATATAGGTGAGATACTATCCAATGTTTCTGGTTTTATTGTCAGCCAACCAGGGGAAGATCCTTTGATTCCTCATGAGGGGCATTCCATCTCAGTCACTTCAGCTACTTTAGCTGATGGTTCAGTGAATATGAGGTCCCCATGATCACAGATGGGTGTTGGTATTAACGCTGGGTTTATTACTACCCTCTCATTGGACACACCCCAATTAGATCCATTTTATTAAAGAATTGGTGTTTCTTACATGAGGATACGACCATTAGGGACAGAGTGGGGGATGAGCCTAAGGTGATTTTTAGGAAGGGTTGAAATTTGAAAGCAATAGTGGAAGGTTGTATGTCCTTCCACCATTCCCCACATTCTGGTATGTTTAAATGTGGATGTTGTCATTTTTGTGAAGATATTAAGACTGCTAATACCTTTATGGTACGTAACCAACATTACTCTGTCAAAGAAAGGTTTAATTGTGATTCAAAGTGGGTTGTTTATTTGAGTACTTGTCAAAATTGTCCAGCGCTTTATATCGGCAGGACGGTGAGACCTCTGAAAAAATAGGATCTATGAACATGTGTATAATATTGGTAAATCGAATTTAAATAATGCCCTAGCTATGCATGTGAAAATTAACCCTACCCATGAATTTCTGTTTATGACTATAGATAAGGTTGGTTTGGATGATGGGGGGGGGGGGGCATTATCACTGAGTCTTGATGAGAAAGAATTAGCCTGGCAGCTTAGACTTAACGCACATGCCCCCCTGGACTTAATGATAGTCTATCCATTAAATGTATTCTTTAGCTGAAATCTTTGGCTAGGTAATATGTAGCCCCCATTTAATCTGGCCAATCAGTTTAGAATTTGGGTTCCTTATTGGACTGATTACAACCTTGCATATTGTATATCATACTGTATTGTGTGAGTGTATGTATTTTGCATGGATGGAGTATGATACATACATATATATAATTTTGTGCACATACATGTATATATGTGATTATATATTTATTTTTATTTTTATATATAGAAATATGGTTACATTATTTAATTTACATTTATATTTCTCCTATGATGGTGTTTAAAAAATTGTTCATATCCGATGATCCTTTGGCAATGTTTTTGTATTTTGTATAATATATTATATTTTATATTTTGTTTTTATATTTATGTATTTAGTTTTTTATACAAATTTGGGTAGTTGGCTTTAAATGTGGGTGGATTGTAGACTCACATTTGATGATGTCATTGATGGTTGCTTATTTAAGTGATTTGCTGTTTTAATTTGTTTGTCTGATGAAGTTTGCTAAATTAAGTAAACGAAAGTGCTAACTTTACCTCACTTGTGGCTTGGAGTAATTTGTTTTCTTCATTTGGGGATTTGCAGTTTAGTTTGCATTTGTTTTTGTGCTTTGACTGGTACTTTGTTTTAAAAAGCTGATTAAGGTCCCCTTTGAGCCACTTTCTGATGCTGAATTACAGTTTTTATTTTGGAAACCATTTTTGGTGACTATCTATTCTGCTATGAGAATGTCTGAATTACATGCTCTCTTGGGACATCCTTATTTACTGATTTTCCATAAGAATAAAGCATTACCACTAGTTAAGGTACATCACAGACAGGAATAAATCCTTCAGAAAGAAATCACATCTGTTTCTTTTTTCCAAAGCTATGGGACAAAAGTTTTTCAGAATTATCCTTTCAAGGTGTTTTCCACCCTGCATACATTTTTGCTATCTTAGGCATTGTAAGTTACTTTCTGTACTTCCAAAGGCATTTTGTATTGCAGCTATGGCTACTCCAGTAGCTATTTTCAAAAATAAAAACTTAGATGAATAATACTTGCATAGTAGCTATTTGATCATTTTTAAACAGTTTTGCAAAACACTTTAGGTTAGACCTGATTTCTGTTTAAGATCATGTTTTCATGCCACAGTGAACAAAGGATGATGGTCTAAGGCTCAGGTATTAGGAAGAGCTTTGGACTCTGTCCTAGCAGTAATTAAGGGAGGTTACACTTGTATCAGATATGAACATGTCATTGTCCCCTGTCCTATGACTTTAGTGAGATAGTGTTTGTGTCTTATTGGTATATGTACATTCTTTTCCTAGCATAACTGCCTCAGATCTAGACAAGAAAAGAAGGATATTATTGCATATGGGGTGGTACTAAGAAGTCTGGGAAAGTTTGCAGTCCAAATGGTTGTACTGCAAGTAGGCCTAATACTAGCAATTACAGAGGATGTCCCACTCCTGTACAGTTATTACTATGACAAGCACACAGTTTTGTTTGCTTTAATGAGCAGAAACAGCTGCCCCTTTAACTCTAACAGTATGCATACTTACGTGCTTTGATCCCCATGTGCATGACTTTGTTATACACATTATTTTACATTATGAATATTGTATGAATCTGTTTACCTTTAACACACCATACTTGAATTATAGTGCCATTCGGTTACTAGGTACCACTACTTTATTAAGTGCTGGTACTGCAGCAGTATGAACAGCAGCGGCAACAGCAGACTTACTTGCAAATGAAGTCATTGAAATAGTGCTAGTAATAGGAACACTTCTTCAGAAGGATCATACAATAGACTGATAGTATTAATAAATGACCCTGTAGTACACAGAAATTTAGTGAGCTTTCTTTTTGATATTATATTAAAATAAATATGTACCAAGGCAGAAATAAAAGAGCTTATGAAAGTTGTTGATGAAAAAAGCAAGAGTTTGTTATTAAACTGGAGTCGCACAATGATGCATTTAAGGAGCACACATTATAAAATCATTTTATACCCTTCAGTTCAATTTGAAAACAAAAAACATATAAATCTAACAGTTGCCTAAGGCAGATGCAGGCAACATTCTTGAATGTTTGAGTCAAATATATTATTAATAACACCAATATTTCCCATTAGATCCAGTGACATAAATTCCAATTTTGCTACATCTCTGTAGAAATTCATTGCTTAGCTTCATGTTTATATGCTTTCCTGGAAATCATAAAATCACAATAAGCAGAGTCTCGAGTGAAAAAAAGATTTTGATATATTTTGAGCAAACATTAAGTTTGCTATAAATAGTATCTCAAGGAAGCATGCACCTGCTGCAGTGAGGAATGGAAGTATGTTTGCTGTTTTCTTGGTTGATCCTAAAGGTCTCTTGTGTTAGCTTAGTTGTGGTTAACAATGGTATTTTGTCAATGCTATCTGAATTCACACAAAGTTCTTGAGCATATGGATTCTGAAAGCAAGAATGAGAGGAACTGTGTGCTTCTCTTCAATATGTCTAAAGAAACAGAAGCCAGTATAATGAAGTAAAATGATGACAGGTGGAATTCATATAAACAAAATCTACCAATCACTGCCAGTAAAAAGAAAATGGGGTATGCCAGTATGCCTGTAATCCAAGAAGGCACTGACATGAACAACATATGGACAAACCGTGTTTGCTTGTGATACACAGCAGTTATGACAATGGTATAGAAAGTAAGAATACAGTGTTATGTATAATCCTGCCTTAACTCTGTAGAAAATGCAGGCAAGCCTAGGACAAACAGACAAAATTCAGAGCTATTCTATAGCACAGCCTTTGCCATGTCATTTATAGTTTCTTAAATATAGTTGAAAGGTGAATATTTAATACAGTGCACAGTGATTGAAACTGTAGATTCTTTTAAAGACCTGGGTATAGGGATAGATCCAGCGTTGCATTTTATTAATCATATCAACCATTGGTTAATGATAATTATAGAACTATAGGTTGTATAAAAATATTAATAAGGTCTTGGAAATCAGAAATGATGAAGTAATTGGTTATCAGTTATATTAAACCCAAACTTTAGTATAGAATAACAATATGGAAACTGTGTAAGAAAACAAGCATGAATAAACTGGAAAGAGTACAGCAGACATATACCAAGGGCATCTGTGGGTGTAAAAATTTAAGTTCTTTTGAAAGACTAAAATATCTAAACTTGTATAGTACAAGTACAGTGTTTCATAAATATATAAGAGGACAGCTTATTCAAGTATATAGGGCATTTAGGAGCAACAACCTCTGGGAATGTTTTGGATTATCAAAAAGTAGTAGAGAATCAACAGACAACACATATAAAAATTCTATATAACGAGAAGTGCACTAATTGGTTCTCTGACAGAGCAGCTGATGCATGGAGCAGACTACCAAATTACATTAAAGCAAGTACTAGTTTAGATATTTTTACGAACAGCCTAGACATGTATTATAGGAACTACTGTTTTAGATATTGGTTGGCTAGAAGAGCATTAATGCCCATGCTTGAAATATTTGTATCATACATATTCCAGAAGATAATGGTATTGCAATGTGGGGTTCATCTCAGCAATATTGTTTGCATACAGATCAGGACAACTGTAAGTGTTATAAAGTATCCCCTGTGGGTTTATCAGGATTGCCTGAATACATAGTGGAAATTGCATCAGGGAAAGCCAATGTTTCTTTTACCCAATGGCAGCCAGTGTTTGGGTTATGCACTATTAACAGAATGAGATGCATAAGTCGCTACTATGCATACATGCATTCTTGCATGAAAAATGACATTTATAAATTCCTTTCCTTATATTTGATTACCAGCCTTGGCTGAACTGCTAATCGATGTATGGTTGGGCTAGAAGAGGTAGAAATTTCCCATGCGCATAGACATGTATCAGGGTGTTGTAGGTTGAGCTTTGTGATAGCTGCCCTTTTGAAGTGCCATGGGGCACATCACCATCCTCACCTGCATACTTCTCACATGACCATGGGGCACATCACCATCCTCATCTGCATACTTCTCACATGACCGTGAGTTCTCACATGACCATAACTATCACTGGTGTCTTTGATCAGGGTTCTGAAATGCTATATACCCATTCACATCTCTGACATTTTTTCACTGGATTGAGCACACAACTTTGGGCAGTTCACATCATTTACAAATGTACAAATTTCAGATGCTGCATGGTATGCCATATAGGAATAGTCCTCTACTTATTGTAGCAAGTTGTTGATGTGTAAAGTGGGTTCTAATATTCTTCCCCATAAACAGCTCATTCACATTGGCTTTATTACTGACATCTGCTTCACTTTATTGTGCATTATGAACCATAGCTACACCAGATGTTGAGTAAATAAGCATCACCAATTATGCAATATCCACAGCACCTTTACTATAGAATGTGGTATCCTTCTGTAACATTCGTTATTTATGTATGGTATCCACCTGCAGTGCATGATTTACTTTATGGATCACATGATAGTCAGCTAACTGTGGCATTGTTTACCACTACATTGCCTCTGAGATGAATCTCTGTGTGTTCTCATGAAAACAGAAACTCAAAAATACAGATCAGCATAAATCAAGGACTATGCATTCAATACGCAGACACTATAAGGACAAGCCAAGAGTTGTGTATCTGGTAATCAAACCTTCTACTATCACCAAATGCAGCAGTATATATGTAATCCTCTACGGAGTGTGTATACCCAGCCAGGAAACAACATGGAAATGAGCAAACATCAAGATGTATAAAAAGAACTACATTTAAAAGCAGATACTCCAATTACCAGAAAGAGATGGCTGAAACCACTGATGGCATTATGGTGATTGATGATATTTTAATGGACATTTTAGATAAGTGTGGGTATATTATGCACCTATTATTGGCATAATGAGATAACAGGGTAAAACAACAAATATAACATGTGCCATATTATTTGTAACCTATAACAGCATGGCAGATATTTCAGTAAAATAAAAACAAGCAACACATTTATTGTCTTAAGCACACAAACTTTTAGATAAAAAGTACTTTGCAAGAAATGAAGTAGGTACAACAGGTACATGAATATGATAATTTATGTGTACTTTGTTAATAAAAAAGTAATTAAATACAAAAGCCTGAAATAAAAATCTGTTAAACATAGTGTTCTTATTTTAAAACCTAAGCATAAAATTCCAAATATAGGACCAACTGCCTCAGTCCAAGTCCTACAATAATATGCATCATCCAACATTAGAGTTAGATAAAACTTTTTGCACATCCTGACTGACATACCCTCTACATATATAGAAACTAGGGTTTCTATTTCCCATCTCAGCCTTTAGAGCTGCCCTGCGTATGACAGCTCTAGCTTGTCCATTCTACCATAGGTCATTCTAAACATATGATGTTGTTAAGGCATTCTTGTCTAATCAGGTACAACCTATTGATAATTTGGACACATATGGTCCTTTCCCCATTATGTTGTGATTCTGTAGAGATGGGAACAGACAGAGGGACTGTAGTCAGTGGTAGCTTATCTGAGTAGATACTCACCTGTCAAGCATAACCTTCTCATTGCAAAAAAAAAAAACTCTACCCACTTCTTCCACCTTTTTTAGATTATCATACTGTTAGTATCAGATTCTGCTTTGCAACTGAATTTCTTGTATTACTTTATGACACAATTTAAATAATTCATACTAGCACACAAATCTGGGGTAGCTAGCGATCACCGTTTCATAAATGTGTACCTCAACATGTACGACGTAGTCCATAGCCTTTCATATCTGGCATTACAACATCAGAAATTATCTTTTTCAGGAAGATGCATATTACCTAAATGGAGATACTATGAAACAGTGCATTTCAATTAGTAAAGTACATAGACTTTTCCAACATTAATATCTAAACTTAAAAAAAAAGCATCGCGGGGGCAGAGCCTGAGTGGCTAACTGAAAGCAGCAGTATTTTAGAGCTCCATATAACTAGTTAAATAAGACAGGAAAAAATATTCTTTTTTTTTTCTTCAAAGTTTAAAATCTTATAGATAAACATCTAATTTACATAATTAGAAACTTTGGTGAAGTTTTACAAATAATTTCCTCTCAAAAAGCTTGGAGATATATTCACTTGTTAAAATGAGCAACTCAAAGAATTCTCACCAGGATGCTGCCTTAAAAAATGAACTACAACAGATGGCATCTAGCCTGTAGGAGTTGTCTTTGAAGATGGATGATTTTAAAGAGAACCTGGAAAATCTTAAAACAAGCAGTCAAAAACAGGCTGACACCCTCAAGGAAATGCTACAACAATACCAGATAAGGATAACAGGAATAGAGGTTTCCCTAAATGACTTAGAAAGCAGATATAATGAAGGGGAAACAACTTCTTCTTAAACAAAAAAATTGGGTGGTTAATAAAGTAGATGACTTGGAAAATAGGGAGAGGAGAAATAACACGAGGATTTTCAGATTATCTGAAAACACAGAAGGTGAGGATATTATTTCCTTTTTATCAAGCTGGATCCCTGACTTTTTAAATTTAAAAGAAGGACTTTCCTTTGGCATTGAAAGGGCACACAGATCTCTTGGGAAACCTGCCAGTAACTCAAACTCTCCTCCTAGGTCAATAATTATCAAATTTCTTTCATACTTGGACAAGGAACTGATTTTAAGTTCTACTTGGAGGAAGGCACCTCTAAAATATAAACAGAGCCTGATAAGATCTGATAATGACTATTCATCTAGAATAATGGAACAAAGGAAAAAAGTGTGGCCAATGATAAATTTTCTGAAACAAAATAACATCAAGGCACAACTTGCATATCCAGCTAAGATAAGAATACAGTATGCCAACAAGATGAGGACTTTTATTGACTTAGAGGAAGCGTCTTCATTTATTAAAACTAATAATGTGATTACTTTACCAGAAGATATGGATTGGATGTTACCTTCTCTGGACAGATGTCAAAAAGAAGAAGCAAAAGACTGATACTGTTACAGTCAAATCTCTCAAAACATCTAGTATGATATGAATTGTTTTAACATTACTTTAAAGGACCCATTTTACTGCTTGGAATTTTAAAACAAGGGTAATTAACTACTGGAATCTTTATCTATTGTTTGTCTTTCAACTTTTCCCGGTTAGAGGTCGCCACAGCAGAACTCTGGTCCGCTAATGATTGGCAGTAAATTTTCATGAACGCTGAGGTGTCAGCTCGACATTCAACCTTCAGCAAAGGCACACCCATTTATGCATGTCTTTCGAACACCCACCCAACTGCGGGGAGGACCTGCAGACTCCACACAGAAGGCACTCCCCAAACTCCAGCCGAGAATCAAACGGGAGAAGCTCTTGCTGTGAGTCAGCAATGCTACCACTGCTGACACATGAGAGTTTTCACATTACCTCAGGTATGTAAAACAGGGTACTTTTCTTTCACAGAAGGAGGGTTATATAGCACATACAATGTTTATACTGTAAATCAACATACATAGTATATGTGTATTTTTTCTTAATTTTCTCTTTTCTCTTTTCTCATTATTAATTTTAACTGCATCTTGTCTCCCTTTTTAAATTTTCTCATATTTACTATACTAATATAGTCAATATATATTAAATAACTCACTATCTATACACAGATAAATAATACTAATCTAGTTTTAAGGTAGACTAATTGGAATAGTGAACTTAATTAATTATTACGATATTTATTAGATTAATGATGGTCACTGTTATGCTTATTGGGATTGGGGACATGTTTGTGATTAACTCTGAAATGTTCCATTCATGTGCATATGTCCTTTGAATTATTTCCTTTTAGTACTAAGAAATACATAAAAAAAAGGAGGGAAAAATGTACTGTTGGTTAAGAGAAGTGAAGCTTTCTTCACCTACTATTTGTGTTGCCATAGCAACAGTAGACCATTGCAGTTTCTAAGGACACTGTGAATCTGTGAAGTGCATTTAGCCTCACAGATAACAATAAGTAAAAGTAATGTTTAGATCTGAAGTAGTTACTTCATTTGATCTGCAACCTGTGGGATTCGGATCCGACCTCGGATCCGACCGGCAGCTTTCCAAGCTTCAAGATCCGAGCTCCTAGCTCCTCCCCCTACCCATAATCCCTTGCTACCAACCACATTACCTCAGATCGTTTTTTGCCATGGCTAAAGACAGTTGCTTCTTAGTGAAGAGCTCCTGGCCTGGTGAGATTGTTCTTTTTCTAAAGGCTAGTTTCTAGTTTAAATTGTGTGTGTGTTGTTTTTAGCGTTTATCTATTCATACCCACGTTTTTAAAAAAAAAAAAAAAATAAAACTTTCTCTTTAGTTTAAATTTTGTCTCTCCCCTCCCCCCCTTAGTGTTTGGGTGTGTGTGTGAGAGAGTTATGGCTGAAGTAAAAGCTATATTTTCTAAGTGTACTGAGTGTGGCCATAAGCTTTCCCCAGCTGATGGCCACACTCAGTGTGTTTTGTGTCTGGGGGCAGCACATTTGTCAGAGGCCTCCCAGATTTGTGCGGCCTTTAATCCTCAG
Source organism: Protopterus annectens (assembly GCF_019279795.1). NCBI lineage: Eukaryota > Metazoa > Chordata > Ceratodontiformes > Protopteridae > Protopterus > Protopterus annectens. Next base: position 1,939,405,772 of record NC_056735.1, on the reverse strand, counting down.
GCACTTAGGGACAGGAAGAACAAGCTGATCCTGGCAGGAAAACTCCCTCAGGAATCGGCTTCTTCTTCCTCTCCTAGCCGGATCCAGGCTACTCCGGTAGCTTCAGTGCCGGCTACTCCCTCAGCTGTACCCGGAAATCAACCTCCCTTATCGGGTACTAGCTCTGTGGAGTCTGGTTCTTCTTCCCACAGGGAGAAGAAGAAACACAGAGAGAGAGAGGGTCATATTTCTAAGAGGCGGGCCGAGTCTCATCCCTCGGCTCCACCTGAAAAGATTCTGAAATCTCCTGAGAGGAACTCCGGATCCTTGTCCTCTCAGCTCCGTTCTCCTTCCTTTTCCCCGGAGCCAGAGGAGGAGGATAGGTCTCCCTCGAGGTTTTCGAGGCGGCCTTTCCGGCCTGCTTCGACTACCTCTTCGAGGTCTACCAGAAGCATCTCCGAAGCAGACATGGATCGGATGATGCGAAGATTTTTGCAGACCCAGATGCAGATGGGGATGCTCTTGCCCCCCCCCCTTGGGAGGGAGTGCAGCCCCCATGTTTGCCCCGATAGCTCCTTCTCCGACCCGTTATCGGGTCTCGGAGTTTTCAGATCCAGGCCCTTTCAGATTCGGGGATACGTCGGCGCCGACAGGGATAGTGTCTTCGACGCCGACTATGCCTTCGAGCTTGTCGGATCCAAGCTCTCTGGGCCGAGGGTTGAGCATCGGATCCGAGGGAGCAGTTGTGTCTTCGGTACCAATGGGGCCGGAGCGCGCCACTGCCTCAGATCCGATTGCTTCGGCTCCGACCCCGATCCTTACCTCAGAGCCGAGGAGGTTACTTTCTCAGGCTGGTGATGGTGAATCTCCCTCGACCTTTGAGGTAGTGGAGAGGGTACTGTCGAGGTCATCCAGGTCCCCGATCGGGCCTTCGGATCCGCCCATGCCCCCACTGTATCAGGGTCTGTCTTCGCTCATCTGTCCATCGGAACAGCCTGCCCAAAGCCTCCAGTTAGTTCCCAGGGAGGAACACCAACCGGTGGACGTGCCCTCTTCGGACAGCCCCGCTGAAGAGGTGCCTCAGAAGCACCAGTGCAAAAGGAGGCACCTGGACTCCCCCAAGTCCATTACCACGGATATAGATTTGGAGGATACGGAGGGTTCCCCAAGGTCACCCCCTGAAGATGTCTCATTTGGAGACATCAGGGAGATGTTGCGTATAAGAGGGGGATGGTCGGCCCAAAAGCCCTCCATGGACGAGTCTGTATTTCTGGAGGCCTTTGAGGCAGGCCCATCTACCTCCTGGGTGTCCCCCCCAGCCGACCCCTTGGTGGACCTAATTACCACCAGGGCTTGGAAGGAGCCCGACACCGTGGAGCCTATCCCTAGATGCCCGGATAAGGTCCTCAGCCCTCCCTCTGATAGACCTTCGTGGTCCAAAGGTGCACCAGTGGATGCTATGTTGGTGGTGGCTGCCACTAAGAAAGAACTTGCCCAAGAAAGTTCTTTGGTCCATCCGCCGAACAAGGAGTCCCGGGCTTTGGACCGTATTGGGAAGCGGATGTTTGCTTCAGCAACCTTTGCTGTAAGGTCGCTGAACTACATGGCACACACTATCAGGCTACAGCGTGACTTAATTAAGAAATACGCTGCAGCCCCTCCGGAGTCCATCTCGGCCTCAGACAAAAAGGTTTTTGAGACCCGAATGGCCACTCTAAAGTCCATATCAAACACATCTATGCGGCTTCTTTCTCATGCCACGGAAGGAGCCACTAAAGCTAGCGGAGCGGGAGTAGTTTTGTGACGGCACAACTGGCTCCACCTATGTGATTTCACGGATCCCTTCAAGGCGTCCTTCGCGAACGCCCCTTATGATGGTCTGGCCTTATTTGGCTCATCGGTTCGCGACACACTAGTCCAAAGTGAGAAGGATGGGAAGACACTGCCGGCCATCGGAGTCCGCTTCTCGAACCCCCAAAGATCCTTCTCCAGGAATCAGAGGGGGCAAAAGAAGCTGTGGTTCCGGAAATCTCAGCAATCCCATCCTGCTGTGGACAACTCATCCTCTAGAGGCAGAGGAGGACAAGGTGGACGCCGGCCCAGAGGCAGAGGGGGCCCGCGTAACTTCGGGTCTAGAGAACCCTTCTCGGAGGGACCCGCGCAACAGCCCTGAGGGCTTGCCCGACTGTCCCTCTCTGGAGGCAGTCGGGGGGGCGACTATCAGAGCACCTATCAAGCTGGGAGTCAATTACAAATGATCGATGGGTGCTCCAGATAATATCCAGAGGTTACACAATTCCATTCTTGCAACCCCCCCCAAGCCCAAACATCTCCCCAATGTTCCACCCCATCAAAGGGAGTCCGCAACTCATGAAATTTCCGAGTTGCTAAGAAAAAGAGCCATCCAGCCCGTCCCCCCAGATCAGTCCAGATCGGGTTATTACTCCAGGTTCTTCTTGGTGCCAAAGAAAACGGGGGACCTCAGATCCATTCTAGACCTTTTGTCCCTGAACCTGTTCATACCCAAGGAAAAGTTCCAGATGGTCACTCTCCAATCCATTCTCCCCCTTCTGCAGGAGAATGACTGGATGTTCTCATTGGATCTCAAGGACGCGTACTACCATATACTAATGGACAGACGGTCCAGGAGATTTCTCCACTTCCGGCTAGGAGCCAGTCATTATCAGTTCAGGATTCTTCCATTTGGCTTAACCTCAGCCCCCAGAGTGTTTACCAAAGTCATGGCAGTGGTAGCAGCCCACCTGAGACTCCAGGGCATTCAGGTGTTCCCTTACCTGGACGATTGGCTCCTCACCACCCCCAACAAGCATCTTCTGGTTACAACGAGAGACTATGCCCTATCTCTGTTTGCTCATTTGGGCATCTCAGTCAATTTGAAGAAGTCCTACCTGTGCCCATCTCAAGCCCTAGATTTCATAGGGGCCAGGTTGGATACTCGAATCTCCAGAGTGGTCCTCACACCAACCAGAATAAACAGTTTGTACCGCCAAGTCTGGGATATTCTTCAGATCCCAAACCCCCCCAGCAGAATTAGTCCTGAGGGCGTTAGGATCTATGTCGGCGGCAATCGGCCTTTCTCTCCATGCCCGTCTGTGGATGCGTGTATTACAGTGGACTCTCCAGGTCCAATGGTCTCTGTTGACCCACTCTTTGGACATGCCGATCCCCCTGAGCAGGGCATGCAGGGACTCCCTACTTTGGTGGCTACAGGCAGAAGATCTCAAAGAAGGGAGACCCTTTGTGATTCTCCCAGTCGAAGCCACGTTGACCACGGACGCTTCCTGCCTCGGGTGGGGTGGGCATTATGCAGGGAAGTCAGTCCAAGGAACGTGGACTCCTCTAGAGACTGCATTGCATATCAATGTCCTAGAGATGAGGGCAGTGCTATTGGCGTTGCAAGCTCTCCATCACCTTCTACCTCTGGGGACTATTGCAATCCACACGGACAACATGTCCGTGGTATGGTACATCAACAAACAGGGAGGGACCAGGTCTTACCCCCTGTGTTGAGAAGCCATGAGAGTGTGGGAATGGGCGATTTCCACCAACCACTTTCTGATAGCAACGCACATTCCGGGACGGACCAACATATTAGCAGACAGCCTAAGTCGGGTGTTTCTCAGCCCTTACGAGTGGTCTCTGAATCCCTCGGTCGCGAAACAAATATTCCACAAATGGGGTCAACCTCGCTGCGACCTTTTTGCTACTCCCCTAAACGCAAAATGCAGTGAGTACTTCGCGATAGTTCCCCCCAAAGGGGAATCCCCCAGGGACACCCTGGTTCATGCTTGGCCGACCGGTCTTCTTTATGCATATCCTCCTCTTCCTCTGATGATGAAATTCATCCAGAAAGCCTGTCAGTTGGAAAGCAAAGTGATTCTCATTGCTCCCTTCTGGCCTCGACAAGTCTGGTTCCCCTTTCTGCAGTCTCACAATGTGGCTCCCCCTTGGATTCTGGATCCCAAACCAGACCTAATCTCGCTTCCAACGAGATGCCACACTCCAAACCTGGCCAGCCTCCTACTCACAGCCTGGCTGATCCAGTTCCATTAATGGCAATGACTCCCGGTATCTCTTCCCCAGTCATGGCTATTCTCGTGGCAGCTCATAAGCCATCCACCAGAAAACTCTACAACAGTAAATGGAGATGTTTTTCCATCTGGGCAAAGGATAAGGGATTAGACCCCTTTACGGTTCCTATTCCCAACATTCTGGACTTTCTAACCCTCCTTTTTGAACGGGGAGCTAGCGCGTCCACCATTAAAGTTCAACTTGCTGCCATCTCCCATTATCATGTAGGAGATGGCATAAGTTCTTTGGCTTCAGTTAAAATATGCAAAGCCTTTCTAAAAGGCATGTTACTCTTAAAGCCTCCCATTAAACTGGCTATGCCTCTATGGGATCTTACCCTGGTATTACAAGCACTAACGGGACCACCTTTCGAACCTGCGGCCTCTGTGCCATTAAAGTTCTTATCTTGGAAGACAGCCTTCTTGGTAGCAATTACCTCCGCCAAGCGGGAATCAGAGCTACAAGCCTTGTGCATTAAGTATCCATACCTTATTTTTCATAAAGATAGGGTGGCCCTCAGGACTAATCCTTCTTTTCTTCCTAAGGTAGCCACAGAATCTAACATTAATCAGTCTATTAACCTACCTGTTTTCTTCCCTAGCTTCCAAAACAAAGGTGAATACACATTGCACAAATTGGATGTACACAGGCAACTGCGTTTTTACTTGCACAGGACTAAAGATTTCCGCAAGTCAGACCAGTTGTTTGTTTCTTATGCTAAATCAGCCATGGGCAAACCAATTTCTAAGGTGACAGTAGTGAATTGGATTTCTCAATGTATCAGACAGGCATACATTTCTATTGGGAGACCAGCTCCGGTTGCCATCTGGGCACACTCTACCAGGTCTGTGGCTACCTCAACAGCGTTTTGGTCTAGAGTTCCAGTTGACGATATTTGTTCAGCGGCTACCTGGTCCTCTTCCCATACGTTCATCTCTCATTACAAACTGGACATGATCTCCAGAAGCAGGGCTTCCTTTGGCTCGGCGGTGCTTCGGAATATCCTTCCGTAGGGTCCACCCAGGGCTTTTAGGTAAGCTGGGGACTCTGTCCCACAGGTTGCAGATCAAATGACGTAACTACTTCAGATATAGAAGTTATGTACTCACCATAACGTTCCATCTGAGTAGATACTTCATTTGTCTGCAACCGACCCCCCCTGCCATCCCCCAAACCTCGGTAAAATATTGTCCTGTGGAGAATTCTCTCCGCCTTTAGCTTATAGGGCAAAATAACCGATCTGAGGTAATGTGGTTGGTAGCAAGGGATTATGGGTAGGGGAGGAGCTAGGAGCTTGGATCTTGAAGCTTGGAAAGCTGCCGGTCGGATCCGAGGTCGGATCCGAATCCCACAGGTTGCAGACAAATGAAGTATCTACTCAGATGGAACGTTATGGTGAGTACATAACTTCTATTTATTAAAATGAAAGACAACCTAAACAAGGTAAAATAAAAACATAATAGGACTATTTGTATATATTTTATGATTTATCCTCATAGGATTACATATTCCTGGAAACACAACTGAAATGTTCCCAAACTGCATGTGCACTGAAATGTAGCTGCTTGATTAAAAAGTATTACTCAGTTTAATATGCTGATTCCACAAGCTGTCTGCACTGTGAAAGTTACATTTTGTATGTTACTTGAAATTGACAGTCTCTAGAGCACATGAAAAGATACATATTACTTTTTGCAACATGTTATTTTTGCAGTTACCTCACACTCTGTACAAACTCATTTGGCAACTGATAGCTATTCATTTAAAATATCAGTTTAAATATTAAATGTGCCCTTGAAATGCTATTGACATTTTGACAAAATATAATGTGAACTGTAAAATGAATGACTTGAAAGAAGTGAAGTAATGCATAGATTTCAAAGACAGTTCTTGACACTACAGTAAAAGTAAAAATGTATATTCACAAGTACGTATTGAAGTGTTTTAGTCTTCCAGTTAAATAAGCTTACTGTTAACATTTTGCAACATCTGAAAGTTTGAAGAGCTAGGAAATTACTATTCTTTGTCTTTATAATGATTATTAGACAGATGTTAGACTCTGCTTAGTTTAATGAATTGTGACATATGTTTATGAGGAAAAGTGGACTCACTTACTCACATTGGACTACACATTCCTGGAAGCTCCACTGAAATGTCTCCAAATTACTTGTGAATTTAAATGAAACTGCCTGATTAATAAGCATACTTTACTTTAACAACCTGAATCCATAAGCTATCTGCCCTATATATGCTACATTATATATAACACTTGCATATGACAATCTCTAGAGCACACAAAATAATACATATTATTTTTTGCAACATGTTATATTTGCACTAACCATACATTCTAAACTAACTCAATTGCCAACTGATAAGTTATTTATTTGAAACATTAGTCTAAATATTAATTGTGCCCTTGAATTATTGTTGCCGTTTTGACAAAACAAAACCTGAATTGAAAAAGGAATGATTTGAAGAAGTGAAGTATTGTACAGATTTCAAAGACAGCTATTGACACTACAATATAAGTAGAAATGTATACATGTAAGGAAAAAATGTAAATACTTCATACTTTTAGTCAAAATAGCTTATTGTTAACTTTTTGCTTTATCAGAAAATATAAAGAGCTAGGAAATTATTTCTAATTTGTCTTTATAATCTTTACTAAAGTGATGTTAGTCACTGACTTGTTTAATGGATTGCAAGTCATGTACAAGACGGACTACTGAATGTTATTTCTGTTTACCTGTGTTTGCTGAATTTCTTTTATTAGTACTGATTTAAAACAAGGGAAAGAAAGGGAAGGGACATCTCTGTTTTTGGTCAAGGGAGGACAGGCTTAAGAGTATTCTGACTGCCCCAAGAACTCTCTAAGATGCTCTAAATACTATTTGATTAATACTTACCTAAGGTAAGTCTTGATTACCATATAGGTACCTTCACATTCATTCTAGACCTGATGTGATTACCCATTCTGGTAGCAGGAGGTGCCCTATGCAGGATGGGAATTGTTAGGGTGATCATAGTTCAGTCTTAGACTCTGCTTTGTAAATCTATAAATATGTAAACGCACTGCACACTAGAATGTAGGGTTCCTCTAATCAGAGTCAGGATACCACTGATAAGCCATGTCTTTTTATAAGTGCAAGTTGAAGTTGGTGAGCTGAAGAGTGGGAAAGTAAAGGAAGACAGTACACCTACAGTAAATTCATAGTTCATTGGTAATCACTCATTGTCTCCTGTAGACTCCTTTTAGCCAAATTATTTTAGTAATAATCTATTTGTTGTTGGCTTATTTAGTGTATGCTCCTCTGTTGCATATAATTTATCCAAAATGACATATCTGACATGTTTGGGATCTCTTAAGGGTAATTAAATATTGGATAGTCTCTAAGTCAACATAATAATTGTTTATACTAACATTCCATCCTGATATATAAAATACTATAGAACAATAATAGAATAATATCGAATTTCATATCTCTTTTAAGAAAATTCTCCATATAATAATTTAACATATGGAGCTCAGTTGATATTGTTGGTTAAAGGTATGAGTGATAATCCAATAGATTTAGCTTCATCTATTGGATTAGAAATTACTTTCATTCCATGTTTAATGGGAAATTCATATTTACTTGTATTTGATACTTTAGAATTAATGTTTTATAGAAGTACTTTTTTAAAGCCTGACCAGAATTTTACCCTACTTATATTTAAAGAAGAAAGAACATTAAATCATACTCCCAAGTTTGCACACATAAAAATAGCATCCAATGTTATCAGAGAATATGATATAACTACCATAATCAAAATAAAAAAATGAAGCAAAAAGTTTATTCCAACAATAACTTGAAAAGGATTTAACATTCTTATCATTAAATACTAATGGCTTAAATAATGCAAATAAAAGATCAAACTTACTAAAATATTTAAATCTAAGTAAGGCACAAGTAGTATTTCTCCAAAAAACACATATTAAGACTAATGATAGCTTTATTTGGAACCCTAAGAATTATACAGTCTTAGCATAATCCTCTTAAAGAACAAAGACAAAAGCAGTATCAATTCTCTGGAAGAAAAACATAATCACTCCAAAAGTTATTTATAAATATGAAGACAAAGAAGGTCTACTAGCATTTGTTATAATTACATTTAATAACAGAATATGGACCTTAGCTAATCTATATTAGTTCCCAGGAAATGGAGCAGAAACAGTTAAAAAACACCTAGATTTTATTTCTAACAATTATAAAGGAAATGTTATACTGGGAGGAGCCTTTAATTTTACCTTAGAAGCTTCTGAAACCACCAAGAAGTCTTTTTGCATAGCAACTATTTCAAAATCCTTAAAAAAATGGATTGATTAATTTCATTTAATAGACACTTTTAAGATGATAAATCCTTATTATTTTCCAATAAAGACCATAGATTTGGAACACAAACCAGAATAGATAAATTATTCATAGTTCAAGACTTACAAACAAAAATCCTCAACTTCTCAATAGTTCCATGCCCTTTCTCAGATCATGACTCTCTGATAATGAAGCTCCAAACAGAGTTTAAACCTTTAATCCTCTCAACTAGAATTCCATCATATATCACAAAAATTAAAGAATTCAGACCCTGGATGTTGTCAAAACTACAATTATTTCTACAGAAATCAGTAGAGTCATGGTTTGGGACTCATTACAAGTGTATTTATTTGGTAAGAAACTTAGCTGGTACAAAAACAAAGTTAGAGAGTGGGAATCTAAATCATTAGACTTGCAAACCAGACTCTTGACAGCAAAATCTAAAAAAAAAATCATAATTGTCCAGAAATAAAAATAAGAAATAGAGGAATTAAATAAAAAAAATATAATGAAATTCTAACACACAAAACTTGTCTAGCCTTGGAAAAATTTAAAATAAACTCATTAGCTACCTCCCCCATATATCTACATAACTTATCTACAAGAATTAAAATTCAATTTAAAGCAAATAATATTAGTAGTATATATCATGAAAAGAAAGGGAAAAACATATCAGATATAGGAGACATCCTTGAAGCATTTTGGTTCCATTATATGGAACACTTAAAAAAAAAAGATTTAGATACCCACCAAATAAGCTTAAATACAAACTTTATCAATATAAAAAAAATCCAGAAAACTTAAAACTAGACCTACAAAAAACTATATCCTACAAAGAAATTGTTGACAAGAATAAAAGAAAGTAAATCTAACAAAGCTCCAGGGGTAGATGGTATAATTACAGAAATTTACAAACTCTTCCCTTCAACAGTAATCTCCCTTTTTCATAAAACTTTGCTAGAAGTCCAGTCAGAAGCAAAAATACCACCCTCATGGAAATATTCTCTCATAACACCTATTCTAAAAGATAATAAACCATCAGACCTTTGCACCTTATATGGATCTATGCCATTACTGAATAATGATTACAAAATATTCATGTCAATCCTAGCTAACAGAATGAAAATCCCACTTTCAAAGACAATTAATAATGATCAAACTGGATTTTTTATATAACAGGCACACACATGATAATATTAAAAGGATACTTTCTCTTACAGATTATGTCAATAAAGAAGATAGAGAAACACTTGTAATCAGATTAGACATAGAAAAAGCCTTTGATTCCCTCAACTGGGAATATCTATTTAAAACTTTAGCATTATTTGAATTTCCTTCTCCCTTCATCTTATTACTAAACAACATATATATTAATAACTTAGCCTACATTAAATTAGGTCCTTTCACCTCAGAATCTATCCATATAATGAAAGGTGCTAAAGAAGGATGCCCTCTTTCCCCTATTTTATTTGCTTTGGCTATAGAAATACTTGCAGAAATAATACGCAATAATCCAAGAATAAAAGGAATAGAAGTCTATGACCAGTACATATCTAAAATAATGCTTTTTGCTGATGATGTTTTATTAACACTATCAAACTCCAGAGAGCCATTAGAAGAGCTAGAAGAAGTAATGGTTAAATTTTATAAAATTTCAGGTCTACACTTTAATAGATCAAAATCAAAATTTCAATTTTTAAATAAAAAAAAAGACCTACAAGTTGCAGATAAATTCATCATAGGAAAACAAGAACTTATGCTAAATTATTTAGGAATAGTGTTATGCAAAAATGTAAATGAAACAATATTAATAAATTATAAAAACATTATTGAAACAACAAAAATATATATAGAAAAGTGGAACAAAATTATGTTAACTTTTGAAGACAGACTGAAATTAATAAAAATGGTCTTATTGCCAAAAATACTATATGTAGCATTAGCAATACAGTTAATTCCTGAACTATGCATTTTAAAGAAATAAACTCATGTTTAATAAAATGTTTATGGTATCCCAAAAAGAATAGTGTAGCTCTAACTGATTGCATTAGACCCTGGAAACAAGGATGATTGAACTTCCCAGAAATAGAAATATATATAAAAGCATATGTGCTTAAAACTACAATAAACTGGATAAACCCAAACTATGTTGCCAACTGGAAAGAATTAACAATGGCTATATTAACAAATGAATTGAATCTGTTAAAAAAAAATTAATAGTAGACAAATAAAAAAAAAACCCTGGTACATACTATGTATAAGTATACAATATAACATAACAAAGCCTTCTAAAACAACACTGATTAATCATTACATCAATTCCTTTAGGAAACTTATCAATGCAAACATAGAGCTAAAACTTTGGTTTGACCTTTTAACCCCATTTGCCATCACTAAGAACTTTCCTCACAAAATATATAGGGAAACAATAACCTCCTGGGAACAAAATGGATTCTTATGCTGGTTTCAATGTGTAAATAAATTAAATGTTTTAGATATACATATGATAAAAACTGCTTACAATATTCCAACACAGGACTGGTTAACCTTACAAAGCATTCTAATGTACACTCAAGATTTATGCAGATTAATTAATAATTCCTAATTTAAAGATATTCCAAATCTAATATTTTTTCTGCATGAATTTATATATAATAGTTGTGAAAAGAAAAATTCCATTTCAAATCTATATAAAGAGTTAATAGCATATAAAACAATTCCCAAACCATCATACTGGCAGTTCTTAACAAAAGGTCAGTCATTGCAGTTAACAGAAGAAATTAAAAGTAACATCTTACTATCAGTTAGTTACACCTCTAACATACAGTACTGGAAATGTTTAACTGGAAATACTTACATAGAGCATTTTTAACACCACATAGAATTAAAAAGATCAGTACTACTAAAAATGATTTTTGCTGGAGGTGTGAAAAGTCAAATAAAGCAGACTGGATTCATATTTTTTATGAATGTAATAAAATTAAATCATATTGGATTGGAATCAGTCATTTGTTACAAGCTGCATTTAATGAATTCTTTACCTTAACTAAAATATTCATAATATTAAATGTAAATGAAAGTCCCTACCTGAATAAGACAAATATGTATTTGTTATGGGCAATACTTGCTATATCTAGGAAATGCGTAACCAGAAGGTGGAATTCAAATACACCCCCGACCTTGGAAGAATTCTACACTTTACTGAAGACAACTGCATTGATGGAAATAAAAATCAAAGAACTAAGAATCTATCCCAGGCCACTGGTAAATAATCCTTGGAAGTAAGTTGTATCTTTGTTGGACACTCTGCAATAATCGATATTTTATCTCTGATAACTGATCTGTTAATTCTATATTTAATAACATACAGTGTATATAATTGAAAGTCAGGCTATTGTAAATAGTGTATATAGTTGTTTAAAATGATATTTAAAAATATTATGTAAATGTTATTTTAATTGAAAATAAAAAAAATATTTGAGGAAAAAAAATCATCACATTAGGAAATTGTTGCATACCCTGATATCTCTGCAAATATTACCTTCATCACCGCACACGAAGGGAAATTGTTAAAACATGTAACTCATCTTTTGCCTTTTGTCTTAGTTCTATAACTTCAAAACAATAATAAAGTAAGTTTCAGTGGCCTAAGATATCAACAACATATAAATGCAATTTTATAAATATTTTATTTCAAGATCCAATATTCAAGGACATCAACAACATATAAATATGACTTTACATAGTTTTACTTTAGATGCCTAATAAACCAAAAGACTGAATCCCAAAAGACTAAAAATTCAAAATACTGAACGCATTTTTAATGCAGGAGCAAGCCGCCCTGCATCCCTCATGTTGGGGGCTGCATCGCCCACGCCCCTAACTATATATAACAACTCCAAGATCGCACAACAGTGGAGATGGGACAAATTCCATCATTCAATATTTTGAAATTTCAGTCTTTTGGGATTCAGTCTTTTATTTTTTCAGTCTTCTGAAGTAGACCCGTTTATATACATGATCTTTCAAGGTGCATCAAAATATCATATGCTTACTACTAATGTACGTTCCTGCTTAGATTCATGACTGTGTATTTTTCTCCATATATGGGTATGTCTGCTTTGTACTCTTAGAAATTTCCATTTCATTATCAAATTTGCTTTGGCAGTTAATGTGGTATATCAAGGCTTTGTGATATTTATAAACAACTTTCTTGTTCCCACAGCTTTACGTTGCCTATTGTATGAGGGAACAAGTCAAACAACAGCAATGTACTTTCAGGAAGTTGGGCTAGAATCCTCAATGATCTCTTGGACTGCAAGAATAGTAACTACATATGAATCTAGGAACAAAACAAGCTGCAAAATTCACCTGAGTAATCCAAACCTGAACTACAAGAACTGGACCATGAAAATACTCCTTTAAAAAAATTCACATTTATTTAATCCACATTAAGCACTTTTGTCCTGCAAAGGGACTTCATCAGAATGAAAAAAAAAAACAGATCAAAAACCTAGGCACCTTATATACTCTTGGAACCCCTGCTACTTGATTTGAACAAGTTAAGCTAAGCTAATTAAAGATGAACCATTAACATTTTAAAGGCAAACCCCTGGATTCACTAGCTTTCTGTGCAGGACTAGCTTAGTCCTGCACAAAAGTGACCATTTAGGAGCAGGATGGCAGCGCGTGATGCATATTAATGAAGGTGCACTGCCTGTGCTCCTAATCTTACACAGATCATGTAAGAGTGCAGGGGGCGTATCTGAGAGCAGAGCTCTCAGAATATACATGCCCCTGCAATGAAGAACAGCAGACAAGTCCGAAAAGAATGAATGAGACCACTCATAGGTGTACGCATACCTCCAGCAACATCCCCCCACATGTACAAGAGCAATAGTTAAAACAACAAATATAAAGATTTTTTTTTTTTTTTATGAAACAGATTACATTTAACCATAGGTGTGTGGGCTTGCCCATCACTTAGCTATGGTTAATGCAGCTTGAATGGCAGAAGAGGGTAAAAAGCAAGATATATGCAAGTGAAGCAATACAGCAATAGTATAGTGGGCAGAGCATTCACCTTATGAGCAGTCATTCCTGGTTTGAGTCCCACTGAAGTACAGTCCATTTTCCATGTCAAATCATTTTATGGCCAATATTTTTAGCTGCATAACCTACTAAATAACAAATATTTGTGAACTGGAGTACTGCATTACATGCAGATGTGAGGTGTCAGTGTCATCACATTGCAAAATCCACAGATAATACATGTGCCCCATACAATATATGCACACATGAATCAGGGGTACAAATGGAAGGAAAATGTGTAATGAATGATAACTCTATACAGCTTCCAAATCCCCCGCCTTCCCAAGAACCATTAGACATTACTGTCTAAATTATTGCAGTGGTATGCAGGAGTAAGCACTAGCAAGCAAGTGTAAGTACTATTAAGCAGTAGTAAGTGGGAGTAAGCATATGTAAGCACTAGTATGTGAGTTTAAGCCCATTTGCATGGGAGTAAGCAATGCCCATACAGGTTAAGCAATATTGAAGCTAACTCTCTGTAAGCATATTTAACTGGAGGTTAGCATTGCTTACCCTTGCGCAAACCTGCACAAACCCGCTCACAAGTGTTTGAAAGTGCCTTAGTCACTCTGTATCCAACAGCCAGAGTTCTGCCCAGCAACAAAATAAACAGCCTTTGCAGGTCTTGACCCCAGAACCCTATACACTATAGTTACAGCAGATAACCACTAAGCTATCACAGCAGTACATAAGACTTGAGGTATCGCCAAACAAATCCTTGCTATAGGAAAATCAAACTGAACATCTGAAGGGAATCTTTATACAGTCATATGTTCTATAACCTACTACATAGCATAAATATGTGAACTGGAGTACTGAAGTAAGCCCAGATGTGAGGTGTAATTGTAATTGAGTGGAAGTCCCCTATTAAATACAAGGACCCCATACAGTGTACGTACACATAAATCATGGATACCAGACATATATATAACATATAATTAATAATAAATCAATGCCAAAGAGCAAGTATAATGGAAAGTAAATGTTAAGCAACGCTAAGCATTACACAGGCCAGCTTGGTAGGTGTCAGCAATGTGTAGGCCAGCTAACTCAATTTTCCCAGTGGTATACCCCTTTAAACAATTCCAACCTTAGGTAAGCATGTATGCCCATATCTTAGCCTTTTCAAAACCATGTAATCATGGTAAAGTGTGGGAAAGTGTCCCTATTTAAACCCAACAGGTGGGAATACATCTCATAACTGGTTGTAGCTTCGCCTTAAGGGGATCATGTCTGAAATAGGAGAGGGAGTGTGCTTTTGGGCACAGTGCTGGGGCATACAGGAGTACGGAGTCATGGCAGGACTCCTTGTCAAAGACCATGAGCAGAGACTGCTGCAGGGCCAGTACCAGGGTTCCCAATATAAAGCTGAACCCTGGGACCATCTTGCCCGTGACCTCACCAGTGTCACTGGCATACCTCAAACTGGTGGGCAGGTCAGTCATCACTATGCCGACCTGAAGTGGTGAAAGGGGGATCTCTTGGATCAGTGGATCCAAAAGGCTAGGGGGACAGGGCAGGTCCCAGTAGTGTGTAAGTATCACTCCACTACCTGTTTAATAATTTCCAGGTCATGTATATTATGGATAGGTATAACTAAATATTCCTCTTATGTCCTTCATAGTGGCATGTGAGCAGGTTGTGAACCAGGAGGCCCATGGCTGTTGCTTGGAGAGGTTACGATGTGAGGCAGGTTAGTAATACTCTTACATGTACTGTCATAGGAAATAAATCTAACTGTATTAGTAAGTCAATTGTCTGTATAAAACCTGTATTGTTTAAGGCAAGTACTGCATACACCAGAGAATATGGCCACAAGAGTCTCATATAGGTTGTATGCAAATAAAAGCATAATAGCCTGACAATTAAGGTCTAACTGCTGTACTGCATGTGTTTACTCTGGTATCATATGGTAATGTAGATTTGTAATCACTTAATAGTAATGTTGTATTAAACAGTGTTACCCACACTGTTTAACATAAATTAAAAATGTGTAGGAATATCTGTATATGACTGGTGTAATCCCCAGAGGTCTGCTAATACAACTGGGAGAGACATAGACAGAAAAAAATGAAAAGACAGACAACAAAATCCAATTAGCACACCCAACTGAAACGTGACCTGTTGTATTTTTAGCACACACAGTCATGGTTCAAATCCTGGGAGTGGTAGTAGTCTGCATACAGAATCATACCCCACAACTGTATAAATATGTCCAGAATGTTCAGCAAATCGGCCCATTTCTGCTGCCTGTCACTGTGTCTCCCTAGAAAATCAGTGGGATGATCCCAGACGTATCGGCTGCAAACAAGAAATACAACTGATTGTCACACATCTATAAGAACAAACCTGTCACTTTAGCAACTCCCCAAACTGTTATGAGAGTAATAAGTCAAGTATTTCCCATCTACACCCCCATGTTGTCAAGCTGTGACCAGAGTGTGTAAAGTAAAAGAGTGAGATGTAAGTTCATAATACTAATGTAAAACTGGTACTTTGTGTGGCAACAGTCAGGTAGTGCTAACAAACATTGCTCCCACAGGTCTGCCAGATATGAGCATTGTGCCCAGAAATAAAAGAGTGATACCCTGTACTGGTATTGTTTACTTTAGTATTGTATGACATTGTTAGTGTTGCAGTTGCTCTGAATAATATGGTATTACCCATCACTGTCACCTATACTCTGCTACATAATATAACTATCTAGTTAATCCTGTATGATTGATGTAATACAAGGTCAGAATGTAAAGCCACAAGAGAATTGTGGTTTAAAACTTGAAATCAGTTAAGAGATATACAACAATATCCATATAGCACACACAACTGTGATGGGCAATGTTTTAGTGTTAGCAGACACAGCCATGGTCTGAATCATGGGAGTGGAAGTAGGCTGCATACAGAATCATGCACCACAACTGTACAGATATGTCCAGAATGTCCAGTGGGCTCACCTCCCTAGGAAATCAGTGGGGTGGTCCCAGATGTTTAGGCAGCAGACAGGAAATACAACTGATTGTTACACATCTATAAAAAACAAACATGTCACACTAGCAACTCCACAAAATGTTATGAGAGTATTAGGCCAAGTATGTCCTATCTACACCCCCATGTTGTCATGCAGTGACCAGAGTGGGTACAGTAACAGAGTGAGATGTAAGTGCATAATACTAATGTGAAATCTTGTACTTTGTGTGGCAACATACAGGTAGTGCTAACAAACATTGCTCCCACAGGTCCATCAGATACGAACACTGTGCAAAGAAATATAAGCTTGATACCCTGTACTGGTACTGTTTACTCTGGTATTGTATGGCATTGTGAGCGTTGCAGTTGCTCTGAATAATAAGGTATCACTGTCACCCATACTGTGCTACATAATTGTCTAGGAACTCCTGTATAAGAGTGCTGTAAGTCACTAAAGGTTGAAGAAGGCAATAGTCTACATATGTCCCAGTTCACCTGCATGTGGTCAAAACATGGCCAGAGTCTGTGCAAAAAGAGATGGACGGGTATGTGCATAACATCAACCTGGAATCTGGAAGTATCTGTAGAAACAGTAAGTGTTAACAAACAATTCCTCCACAGGTATACCAAGTAAGAGGTGTATACTGCAGGTAAAACCAGTCCATGTATATAGCTGTCGACAGCTATATCACTGTCCAAACTAAGGCAATAGGGTAGTGTAGTAATACTTGTAAGGTATAGATAACAGCACTGACTAGAAAAGTAATGCAAACTACAGGAATATACTAGCTGTTAATTGACATCTTTCTCCCCCCCACCATATCTCCAACAATACACTAAATACCCACCTCAATCGGTATGTGATGACTCAACTGTAATGTTGGGACATATGTCCTATTGTTTGATAATTATTTAAATCTGTTTCTATGCATGTGCTATGTTGAAATACCCCAACATTGGTGGCATGGTGCTATCAATGTACCTGCATGCTGTTGTTATTACCACTGTGGTGCCATATATGCATGTGTTCTGTTTGCTATGCAACTGTTCCATATCTGGTGTCTGGGTTAATGGGAATATCTATGCTGGCTGTTATACCTAATCCTGGAAAGTGTTGACTATTACTAACCCACATATGTTGATAAACCATAAACACCATAGCACGTATGGGAAAGACGGTCCCAGCGGACCCACCTGTTCCACCTCAGCTGGCAACCTGCGACCTCCTTGTCCATTGCTCCTGCAACACCTTTGGGTGGAACTGCCTCAAGGGAAGGGGCTCACACCCCCTGGGAGCGGGTGCGGACAGGAACCTGTCACTCTTCGCCAGGTCTGGGTTGTGGTGCACAGTAAGCTCTGCAGGGATGGTAGAGATATGCTACACCATCTTGTGGGCCTCGTGTCATGACTAAAGGGTCAGTCTGGCTCTCCAACTCAGCCCCCAGTACAGCCACCTTCGGGGCTGTGAAGGTGTAGTGGTGATTGCCCATGGGTGGGGACCTCAGTCCCACTGTTTCCACTAGGGGGCTCATGGGCTTCCGATTTTCTAACACCCCTCCCCATCAAGGTGTTTACCCACCCCACATGTGTCATATACCGCACCTGTATGTGTCTTGTTTGTCTTATCTGTTAACCTAACCAACCTACCTCCCCAAATATACCTACTATCCCTCCCCAACATCCCACTCTCACTGGAAAAAAAAGGGCAAACTGTTCACAAAAAAATATCGCCCCATACATTGCTGTCCATTTCACATGCATGTCCACTGGACGCATGTAATCTGTTATAATTGGCATCACAACATATTATTGTTGTCCTCACCCCTCTCTCAGGGGTTTGAGTGTCCAAATCTACCTCCAAATTCAGTGTATATGCACAGCTGTTGGTGTAGAAGAAATGGGCAGCTATGGATCTTCCCTACACCCTCCTGCACATCCCTAGCTATTTTCACTACTTTCTTTCCCTCTTTGTACTCCTTTTCACCACTTTCCTATCAACCCTTTTTTCTTTTCATTTAAAGAAATTAGCGTGGGGGTAAGTGGGAGTAAGCACTTTTAAGCAGCAGTATGCGGGTTTAAGCTTGTTTGCACCGGGGTAAGCAATGCCTAGACAGGTTAAGCAAATTAGAAGCTAACTGAGTATAAGAAACTGTAACAGGAAGTTGTCAGTGCTTACCTCCACACAAAACTGTGCAAACCCACTTACAACTGCTTAAAAGTGCATTAGCCTCTCTGTATCCAAAGGCCCTTGGTCTGCCCAGCAACAAAATAAACAGTCTCTGCAAGGGTCAAACCCAGGACCATGTCACCATAGCCAAAGCAATTTACCACTAAGCCATGTCAGATGTACATGACCCTGATGTTTTCACAAACATATCATCCAGCCCAGTCATTCAACAGTACAGGAAATGTGTTTAAACATGTAGATGTATGTTTGTGTATGTATATATATATATATATATATATATATATATATATATATATATATATATATATATATATATATATAGATATATATCTAAATAGATATAACATATCTATATATGTAGATATAGATATATAGAAATATATATTTGTATATATATATATATATATATATATATATATATATATATATATATATTTGTATATATACATATATATATATATATATATATATATATATGTATATATATATATATATATATATATGGATCTAGGACTGTTGAACGAAAGTTCAACAGTCCGAAACCATTATCACCGAACACACTTTAACAAAAGCGCTTTAACCGAAGTGTTCAAAAAAAAATTACATTTATGTTTTTGCAGGGGAGCAAGCCCGCCTGCACCCCCCACCCCCCCCTACTTTTATATTCTCACTCCGAGGTCGCACTACAGTGGGGAAAAGGGAATTTTCCCTTATCCCCACTGTAGTGAGATCTCCGCAACAGGCATACCTACATGAAAGTGTTTCTTCGGTGAAAAGCACTTTCATGTAAGTATGCCCGGCCGTTTCATTCGGTGAAACAGCCGCTCGAGCATTGGACCTAGACCCATATATATATATATAGATATATATATATATATATATATATATATATATATCTATATATATATATATATATATATATATATATATATATATATATATATTTCTATACAGCAATATATCAGTGTAAGCATAAATATATATCTATATAGGTATATAAAGACATATATGTATAGATATAAAAGAGAACATAACAAAAATATATATGTTCACATGCAATGTTAATGAAGGTGAGGCGGCCCAAACAACATAAGTCTTGTACGTATAGATATTCCCCAGCTCCCACAGCCAAACATGTCTGCCCTGCAATACAGTACCAACTCTTGCAAATCCCATAACCAGGACCTGACACACCATGGGCACAAGATGTTAACAGTACACCATGTCAGGCTGGTATCAGTAACATATCATTCGGTACAGTCTGGCTACCATAGGGAATGTACAATGTTGAAGCAATCAACATTCCTAAGATGCATACACACAGACAGATATATGCTGATACACACACACACATATATATATATATATATATATATATATATATATATATATATACATACATACATATATAGATATATTTATGTAACTGCACATTCACACAGAGATATGTATAGGGAAATACATATGTAGAAGGTGCACATAATACGGAACAGCCACTATGCCTACATCTGCCACCTTACCAAGGTTTGCATACATGGGAAAGCTTTATTTGTGTACTACTACAGTTTATATGCCATGTCATATAGCTGTTTAGACTCTGACATACATATAAACAGAGTAATGCAACTGTGAAACAGTTATATTAATACAGTAGTCTAGAAAGGTTTACTTATGTTGCTGTCCAGGCCGAGGCCTTCAAGTAGTACAATAGTAAAAGACTGGGCCACAGGATACCAATCAATCAACAGTAAGTAATGCAGATGTATAGTCCAGCAGCCTCTATCTACACTCTGTACACAATCCCTAAGGGATAGAGACCTCAGTTGACACAATGCGATATATCTGTTACATAACAAGGCATAACTGACACCATCACAATCACACTGACCAACAGAACAGCCTGTATGGCAAGAACCAGTAGGCCTGAATTTAACCAAGGTGAATTGTATGGTAATGTACATCCAGATACCTTAAGGCAGCTTACCCGATGCCCCCAGATGTTGTAACAGCCTAGGTTAGTTATGGTGCATCCTCCCACACAGACTGAATAATACAAGGCCATATATTACTGTTACATACACTGGCCTCTTGAGTGCATAAGGGCACACATGTATGGTGTAGATGAAGCCCAGACATAAATGGACCCAACCCCATGATATGTGTGGGGGCCAGAACAGCAGTGGACTAATGGCAGGAATGTCAGCATGACATACTCACAGCCCACTACATAACAACCCCTGACAGCATGTCATATGTACAAAGCCTGGTATGTAGGTGGAGGACAGAGGCTGGAACACAGACCCATATGTGAAATACTGTTGTCATATACTAAGCAAGTCACTGGTGTTACAGGATAGTCTGCGACATACCCTTAGTCAGGAATATGAAGTTAGAAACAGATATGGATTTAGCCATGTACTGATAGCACTCAACACACATACTTCCGGTGATATATCTGAGACAAGACCTGTGTGGTGGACAGACAAAACCTAATCAGCACACCTTTGGCCATCAAGTGGATAGGCCCACAGTTGAGACATATGCAGACAGACTGCATTCCAAGTTAAACTAGTATGTGCACAAAAACCCTGTCACACTGGTGCTATACAATGCATACAACAACACTACTCACACTTTGTCTGTAGTTATGGAACCTCCTACAAATATGTAGCTGGCCTGAGTGTGCAGGTTCTCTTGTAAGAGGTATTGCTACCTGCTGTCTGTACCACTGCTGCCCACACACAGGAAGGATGTCCACCATACAGGAAATGTAAAGGGACCACGCCCACATGATGTAGAGATTTATAGTAGTTGGTTTCCATGACAGTGGTAATTGGAAGTACTACACAGCATGCTGCATGCAGCTAGCAAGTGGAGGACACTGATTGGTGCAGAGGCCTTCACCTGATGATGTGCATCACCTAGAAATGCCATGCTGCAATCTTTTCCAAGCAGCTCAATTCACCTACTGGAGGGAGAATGTGAGAGAGAGAGACAGAGAGAGAGAGAGATTGAAAGGCCAAAACAAACACACACACAAAAAAAAATCCAGTAAATTATCCAGAAGAGACATCATTCCCACAACAGCTATGTGAAGTATATGTGCATGTAATTTACTGTAGTAATCGGTCCATAATAATGGGATAGATGATGTGGAATGATTTATATGTGCCATCAGGTGTTGTTTTTGTAATGATGTTCAACTGAACAACTGCTAAGACAACAGAGTTTGTCCCTGTGGGGAGTGGGCCATACCTGTCAACTGTGCAGAGCAGCACTGACAGATAAGATGTAAGCCATCATAGTGTGTGTTGTGTAATGGGAAGTATGTATATTACTGTGGCCAACAGCAGGTGGTGAAAGTAATGCCATAATGATGGGCATGTGGGTTCCACAGCCCACCTCTTGCTGGATACTCAGGATAACCTGCATTGTAGTATGCAGGAATGTCATAGGTGTATAATAGGGTTACCTGCAATCTTGCCATACATATACCCCCCTAATGTCAGGCTGTGTCCATATGTGGCACCTGTCTGTGTTGCAGCAAGGCAGAACAGTGCAGCTGTGCATGAAGGTGTTGTGAAACTGTGGACCTGATGTCTGAATGTATCCCATATATAGGTATGCATATGTGTACATATACACACACACACATATATATATATATATATATATATATATATATATATATATATATATATATATATACACGCACATGTATGTCCACAAATATACAGATATCCATGTGTAGACATATATATAAACACATATAGACAACATCATATATATCTACACAAACATAGATATATACCTATATGCACATGTCTACATATATTCAAACACACACAAAAACATATATGTATATAAATACATGTCCCCTATATTACCACCACAGTGCTGCATGTTATGTGTGAGGGAACAGCACACATAACAAAACAGATGTATATCTACAGCTTTTTGAGTGTGCAACATGGATGGGTAAGTCACATGTGAATCCCCTTGTTGGGACCACATTGCCCTTGTCTTTGAAGTATGGAATGGGAATATGGGGAAGTATGGCAGGTATAGTTGTGGAGGAGGTCAGGGTTGGTAGATATAGAAAACAGCCTACAGGAGCGGTATGTGACACGTGGTGGGTAAATACCCTGGATGGTGTGTGTGGTCTGCGATGTCGAAGCCCCATGGGCCCCAATATGAACACAATGGGAACAAGCCTCCCACCCATTGCTACTCACAACAGCAGTCCATGTCCCAAAGGTGCCTGGCCTGGATGCTGGGCAGGAGGAGCATGTGGACCCTGTGAATGTATACTGGGTGCCTCAAGGTGATGTAGCACATCCCACATGTGTCTTCTTCTTCTTCTTCTTTCGGCTTTTTCCCGGTTAGGTGTCGCCACAGCGGATCACCTTGTCCGCACATTGAATGGCAGTGGAGTTTTACGGTGTCAAGTCGCCAGCCCGGCGCCCAACCTTCCACAGAAGGCACACTCACATGCACACCTAGGGCCAATTTAGAGTGTCCAATCCACCTGCAGCATGTCTTTGGGATGTGGGAGGAAACCGGAGCACCCAGCGGAAACCCACTCGACCAACATCCCACATGTGTCTGTGGAGCCCATTATGGTAAAGACCCTGGACCTGACCTCAGGAGACAAGATCATGTTTGTGTGTGCCCCCAGGGAAGGGGGGACAGCATCCCCTGAGTTGGTTCCACTTGAAGGTATTGCTGGCAAGTACATGAGGAGGCCCCAGGGTGGGTCCCACATGTGATGTGGCCTGGTAACATGGGCAGATGAGTTTGGAGCGGTGGTTCTGCTGGCCAATAGTACATAAACATGCTATTGTGTCACTGTTATAGAACATATGTGGGTTGTAATAGTCTACATAATCCTGGAACATGTCCAACAGCATGCAAAGATATCCTCAATAACACAGAATGTCAGATGTGCAGCAACCACATAGCAAGCATACCACAGGCATATATGGAACCATAGTGGCCCTGACAATGGCATGCAGGTGAATAGTCTTTTACAGGCCAGCAATGATGTGTCTACACAGGGAACATGGCTGCAATCACATTGCACAAAGTGTGGTACAATACAATATCTGCACCACTGGTAGACAAGCTGTAGCCATACCTATTGAGTTGTGTGTACAGTTTGTTGTTGGTGATATGGTGGGGAGTGACAGTGATGTGTATTAAGAACTGTGGTAACCTTGCTGGATGACTTGCTCACACCTGTGTCCATCTTTATGTCTTTCAGGCAAGATGTCGTATTGAAGGCTTCTGGATTACTTAGCAGATGAGAAGGAAATTGTGGTAAATGACCTAATCCAGCACTACCCTGTCTTGTTTGGCCGGGCCGCCCGTGATCAGCAGGAGTGGACCACCCTGTAGAACAACCTAGTCCACAGGGTCAATGATGTCGGACTGCACAACCGCAGTTATGAGCAGGTCCGGTATCGTTGTTCTGACCCACTTCGCAATGCCCATCGGCATGCTGCTGCAGTCTGGTGGAATCACCTCACAACAGGGGGGGGGCATGTCATCCATCCCCCCACTGCTCCCACCTGACACATGTTCATAGGTTCATAGGTTCATAGGTTCATACTAGGCTATCTGCCCTAGGGCATTTATAAGCCTAGCCAGAGTGTGTTTGGCTTTCACCACCCATTTTAAATTAATTTTGCTATGCCCTTTTTCGAGGTTAGTATACTGTGCCTCTGTCTAACAGTGACACAGAAGTGATACCCGGGATAAACCTACAATCTCCCATCCACTCATCAACATTCCTCTTGAAGAGAGTAAATGAGGGACTCTGCCTAACCTGGACTGGGATTTTATTCCAGAGTGAAGGAAGCCTCTGGGTTATGAATCTGTCCCTCCAGCATGCCCTATTTATTTCAGTGCTGAGGTTCAAGTCTCTCGAGCGCGTAGCTCGATGGGATTTGGATTTTCTAAGGTGCAGCATGTCCATTAATTCCGGGTTGGACATGGCTTTAGACGTCAGGCGCAGATCGCCTCTGAGCAGGTGGCATGCCACTGAGTAGAGCTGGAGTTTCTTTAACCGGGCATTATATGGCATCTGTCTGAGCCCTTTGATCCTCTTGGTGATGTACTTTTGGGGTCTTTCCAGTTGCTGCAGGTGTCTGGTAAGGTACATCCCAAAAGGGGCATTGTACTCAATTATGGGCCTGATGAGGGATGAGTAAAGAGGCACGATGACCTCCCCTGATCTAGATGTGAATCCCTTCATGATTATGTGGGCTATATGAAATGTTTTTCTAACCACTTTGGCCATGTGGTTGTCAAATGAGAGATTGCTATCAACTTGGGTCCCCAGGTCCCTAATTACTTCTTCTGTACTTAATGGATTACCACCTATGTGGTAATTTGTGGGCACTTTGTTTTTGCCAAAGGGGATGACTATACACTTTTTGGCATTTAACTTGAGGCCATGGCTCTGGCACCAGTTGTCTGTTTCTATGAGGCCCTTTTGGAGGATGCGTGTGTTGGCTGGAGAGTCGATTATGGCACCCAGTTTTGCAGTCATCTGCGAACTTGGTCACCCACAGTCCTTCCATGTTGGCCTGTACCACCGAGAAATATATACCGAGCAAGAGAGGTCCCAGGACTGAGCCTTGTGAGATGCCACTTGTAACTGGTTTGGAGTCTGACATGGCTCCAACAATTCTAACCATGTGGGTTCTGTCCTTGAGTCAGTTTGCAACCCATCTAGTGACATAGGGGTTTATATTTAAGCTGGTGAGCTTATCTATAATGCCCGACTGGGGTATTGTATCGAAGGCTTTTGCGAGGCCAGGTAGGCTGTGTGGACTACCTTCCCCTCGTCAATGGCCATGGTGACTGTTTCAAAGAAATCAACCAGGTTTAAGAGGCAGGATCTACCCTTAACAAAGCCGAACTGTGTAGGATCCAATGTCTGTAGGTCCCCAATATCTTTATTTATGAGGTCCATGATGATCCTTTCCATAGCTTTACAGACCAAGCTAGTCAGGCTTATGGGACGATAGTTTCCAGGATCTGTTGAGGCACCATCTTTGTGGAGAGGGACCACTATTGCTATACGCCACTCTTTGGGTACATATCCTGTAGTAAGGCTGAGATTAAACAGTAGTTTTATGTTTGGATTTAGCTCTTCTTGGAGTTCATGTAGGACGCAGCCCAGGACACCGTCTGGTCCCATTGATGCTGTGTTTTTTGCTTTGGAGAGGGCAGATCTTACCTGAGCATCTGAGATGTCAGGGGGGCAGCACTCTGCTGGGATAGATATTTGCCATTTTGGTGGGGAGGGGGGGTTGCACTGAACCTGTCAGCTAGGATGTTGGCAATGTCTGTGGGTTTGTTGTATTTTTTGTCATTTTGGACTAATTATGAGCATATCTGGGAATTCCCACCCAGGTTCCTAACATAACTAAAGAAAGCCTTGTGATTATCCTTAGTGTCCTGTGCAATTTTTCTCTCGAAGCTTGCCTTAGACGATTTTATGAGTGCCCATAGTTTTTTGCTAATACTGATCAGAGATGCCTTCCCTTTTTGGGATTTTGCTCTATCATGTAGTAGCTTCCTCCTTCTATTGTATAGTTTGTTTATGGCTGGGGTCCACCAGACAGGACGCCTGCCTTTGGAGGATTGGGTCTTGGTTTTATTTGGGATTGCATGATCCATGCATTCCTGAAGGTGTTCATAGAATATAGGATTCTGCAGTCTGGAACGTATTTTCCACAGGCCCGGGGGCTTTGAAGGATTCCACCTCGGTTTTGAGGAGTGTGAAATTTGCTTTAGAGAAGATTTTCACTGTGGTTTTTAGGGCAGGGGGTGGAGTCGGGATGTGAATATCCAGTGAGATTAGTTTATTGTCTGATCTTACCAGTAAGGGATAAACTTCTCGTCTGGAGCATAGAGTCCCTATGTTGGTGATGATCAGGTCCAGTGTATTTTCCCCTCTTGGTGGAGTGGTAACAAGTTGTTCCATAGCATTTGAGTTTATAAATTCTAGGAACCTTTGGGCTATGGTGTTGGAGTTAGAGTAATGCTCCCAGTCTATGTTTGGGTAGTTGAAGTCACCCAATATAATGGTGTTTGGAGAGACCTTCATATTTTCCAGTGTTCTCAGGCCGAGTGGGGTTCCTGGGTTTGGGAGGGTGGTCTGTAGCAGGCTATAAACTGGAAGGCAGTTTTACCCACTGTTAGTTGCACATGGATAGTCTCTGATGCTTTGTGCTGTGCCACCAACCTGGAGGTGTGGGTATCTTAGACGAATATTGATACTCCCCCTCCTTTTGTGGTTTGGTCCAAGTTTTGGGGCCGAAAAGCATGGTATGAGGTATAACCTGGTAGTGCTGGGGTGCTCTCGGGAGCCTTGAACCAGGTTTCTGTTACTGCACAGATATCAATGTTCTCCATGCTAAGGAGAGTTTTGAGTGAGCGCATCTTGAGGTTTAAACTTCTGGCGTTGAGTAGCATTACTCTTAGTTTCTTATCCCTTGTGATACCTATGGAGGTGGGTATGTCTTTTGAGCCTAGCTTAAAAAAGGCACTATGGGGGTAGCAAGAGCCTTTGCCAATATCCAAAGCCCAGGGGTGACAGGTGCAAGCCGTCCCTAGCGAAGCATATTGGCTTGTCGAGCATGTCATCCCAGGCTGTCAGGCATTGGATCCCCTTTGAATGACACCAATACTTAAGCCAATTGTTGAAATTGATCATCTTGTCTTCATATTGTGGCATCATTCTTGATGAGGGTAAGATGCTACTCAAGGTCAGGGTCATACCGGCCTGGGCTACATGCTCAGAGAGCTCCTCTATGTCTCTTTTCATGTAGTCCAGGGTGGTACGTCTGAGGTCATTCACACCAGCATGGACAATGACTGAGTCATATTTGTACTTGCCTTGGAGTGACCTGAGTGCTTGTGTTATGTGGTGGATCATAGCGCCTGACAGGCAGCTCACCGTGACCTTCTCCTTGTTCAGCCTGGTGAGCAGGACGTCAGTATGCCTGACGATAGAGTCACCTATTACAAGTGTATCAGGTGTGTTGTTTAGCCTTAAGGGCTGTGACTGTTCAGCACACTGGCTTTGTGAGCTATGTGTTGCACGTGTTTTGTTTTGGGGTAGCGGTTGCTTGGGTGTCTGTTTTGGAGGTCTCTGCTGCTTAGGCAGATTTTTATTTAGAGCCTCTGAGTATGTTTTTGTGTGTTTATGTGTTTGGTTTGCTGTTGTGGTAAGGTCTATGTGAGACTGGAATTGTAGTGAGTGTGGTTTCCTTCTCCTACTGACTGGTTTCGCCAGTACTGAGTTGAGAGAGCTTAGCCTCCAGTATGGCTATATGGTTGCATCTCTCACATGTGTTGGAATTTGTTGGGAGGAGGAGAGGGTTGTCTGTGTACATGAGGCAGTTGTAACATTGCCTCAAGATTCCCAGATTCACCAGCTGGACCGGAGAGGAGATTGAGGAGCTTCTAGCCAGCCTCGTGGCACCTGCCAGTCTGTAAAGCCAACAACTGCCAGACACCATTGTGGAGGTGGGTGCTACCCATACACCAGCTGAGGAGAATGCAGGTAAGGCCACAGGGCACATCAGTAGACCACTGTTGTGTATACATCCACATCTGTACAGGTAGATCATGCATATCTGACATGTCATAGATATAGTTTGTTGCTGCATAGTAGTGATAAATAGATGCATATGTGGTAGTGTGTGGACATGTACCGTCAATGTACTGTAATGCTGCACCCACCCTGTACCAGTGCCACAGGTGTGGCCACTCACTTTGCATCTCTCACCCTCTTATGTAGGTCCCTCCGGTATACCACCAAGGCAGCAGCCTGTAGCTGGTGAGTATGGTTTATGTTGATGCTTGCCAATACACCAGGCATGTAATGGCTATGGTATATTCCATGCACACATCTAACACACCTACCCAAAATGCATGCTGTACATGTGCACGTACTGTTGCTGTTAAATGCACTGTGACCGTGATGGGGTATTGGAAGGGTATGTCAGACACCTGTAAGATAACTAACATCCAGGCATTGCAGAATGTGTCCACAGGGAGTAACATAATGGTGGGAGACGTGGCCTACAGTAGGGACATGTTTGAAACATCACCTGTAAACAGTGCAACACCAGTGTATATACCTCTAGGACAACGGCAACTGTTGCAGAGTTACAGTATGGCATAACGTATTACGGTGGTGCACATTATCAGCTGGGACTAGGATGTAACATGTGGTGTTTAGTGTATGGGACACTGCAAACTGACACACATGTGTAGGCCTTACTTGTCAAGCATCTGCAAAAGAGCTGGAGGTGGGGGGGATGTCAGCATGATACACCAGTGCACTGCAGCAGGGATCCTAAGGATGCAAAAATGGCTGTGTCTGCACATAGTCGAAGTTCAGGAACTGTGGGAGAGGTAACCCTACCCCAACAGCAATAGTGAAGACAGTGTGTGAACAACAAGGGATGTGCACATGAGTAGACCTTGCAATCATGCAGACTAGGGGGACATGTGAAGGGCAGACTGAACATACACTGGCAAATGCAGATGGACCATGCTAGTATACCCCTGCCAGGAGTAGTGACTGCTATAGTACACATAACAATAGGTACAACAAACCATCATGATAAAGGTGTGCCCACACATATGCCCACACGGAGTGTATGCATCGCGGTCAGCATCCGCATACCTAACACATTCCTTAGATACTGCATGTGAAAGTACAGGATATATGTCATATACAGGGCTCTTGTTCTTTTGATATATGTGGTGATGTGGTCACATGGCAGATCAAGGAAAGGTGCGTCATATCAATAAGGGTGTGTACACTCCCCATAGCCATGGTATGCTCTAACGGTTGTCAGTGTAATAGTATTAGATTGGTCATACATGGTCCACTGATGTTGAGAGCTGTAAATCAGACATCAGGCATTCACAAATGACATATGTCCACATATCATCACAGGGATGTGTTGCTGAAAAACATAGAAGCTGTGAGCATTAAAGCTGACATAGCCGACGCAGTACTACACATTCAGCAATGGGTAGTACACCTGTGAGGTGTGGTGTACAGTACATGGCAGGGTGCAGAACAGGTGCACAGCAATACAGTGTACATGGGTGCAGTGGTATCCAGGGGAAGGCCATCATCTAGTAACACAGCACATGCATGACACGCATGTATACTATTGCTAGCATGAATTGACTATAGCTGCACTGCATGCTGTTGTGTACCATATGTTATGCATGTTGACAGATGGGTAATAGGAGGACTGTGTATACTATCATTGTGCAACCTCACCTTTATGTGTGTGTGTGTGTGTGTGTGTGTGTGTGTGTGTGTGTGTGTGTGTGTGTGTGCATCCTGGTGGGTGGTTAGTTTGTCTGTAGGGTCACTGTGATAAACTGGTGGGAGGTTGATGCATGTCGGATGTGTGTGTGCATGTGTGTGTGTTTGTGTGGGTGTCCATGTATGCACATGTGTGACTGTGGGGTTGTTCATTCAGCAGTACCTCCCTTTGGGATCGTGCAGTACATGGACATGGACTGCCACATGACACACCAGGAATACATGTCATGTATGTAATCACAGGACAGCTGATAGTATAATAAGGTCTGTAGCATTGAACAGGCATTGAGAGGGAAGGTAGAGTAACACCAGGTATACCCTTAATATCGCATTCATCAGAGAGGTGACTGACTGCCCACGTATGCAGCACTACAGATGCATTGGGGAATTACTAGTCAACACCAGGGAGTGTATCCATATATTAAAGTTGTCACATCATAGGCTGATTGAGCAGCATATCTGGCATGTACTGAACAATACATACACATGACACTCCAGTATGTGATATTATGACATGACCATAGTAGCCCCCACATATAGGGGCCATGCTCATGATGTCCAGACATACACAGGGTGAACACTGAATGACAAGAGTGAGGCCATGTAAAGCCACTCCACTCAGGTTAGGCAGGTAATGGACTAACAGGTCTTGTGTTGTGATCACTTGTCTAGGCATTTAGAGGACTGATACATTAATGAGTGGTATCAATGAGTGTATGTTACCAAGTGTTATGCAGGATGGGGAATGCATGGGAATGTACGTGGGACTGTCTGTAAAGTCACTGACAGGTAGGTATTAAGGTGGTGTGCGTGTGTGTGTGTGTGTGTGTGTGTGTGTGTGTGTGTGTGTGTGTATGTATGTGAGTATGATGTTTCTTTCAGAGAACTTATTTATCATAGTAATTGAATGATTGATTGCGTTATAAATCCAGCAAAGCTGTGCTTTTTAATGTATCTGATGAAGTCAAAAGCTTGTGTTGATGAAAACGTTATATGGCAGTCTGCTTGCATTAATAAACTTGTTGGACGTCATTTACTGGTGGTTGCGGTCTTTCCCTGCTGATATTTTATTTTGTATTGCTTGCTTTTATATCAGTTTGGTATCCGTTTTTGTTTTTTACTATTATATAATGCTGTACAGGTCTTAAAGTGCGTTTATAGTTTCCCCTCACAGGTGGCGAGGTGGGTCAGTGTCCCTCCTGCATGCAATCTGATGTTGGTATCCATACAGACACTGAAGATAATGATAGTATTGTTGAGGCACAGGTGGGGTTGTCATGGGCCAAAACAGCGCCATCATTTGACATCCTCCTTTTAGTCAACCCAACCTCACACAGTTTAAGTGACTATATATACACCCCATCACCAGTTGCCATAGTAGAGGGAGAGCTGGAGTTTGATGGCAGTGCACAGGAAAATGTGGTAACCATGCCTACTGTGTCTGGTCGCAGCAGGCATAGCCGGATGTCTGGCAGGGCACCACATAGGCAGATGTCTCAAGGTGCTCATGGTAGGGACGCTGGTCATCATGACCCTGGCAGATGCGACACAGCTGGTACCAGCAGTAGCATGTTTCAGGGTGTCATGGCAGTGCAGGCATGTATGGAATGTTACACCAGACAGGGCCTGAGGCTGCAGAGGGCTGCTCTCACATCTGCAAGTAACAACTTCCATGAACTGTTTGATGAAATCCGTGTGTGTACTGAGCTCATGGATAGATGGTCTGGTGAGATGATGGCCCTCATCGACAGTGGTTTGTCCATGCTTGAACATGTTGTGGGAGTGTAGCAATGGCGGCGTGGATGTAGGCTGGCATTGCCAACAGCTGGCAGCCACTGTGGATATGCTAGGACACTAAGCGGCTCCCGTAGTGGCAGTACCAGCCCAGGAACTGTGGGGGGGGTGCTGTCCACACCATACCACAGCAGGCCAAGAGAACATGGTCTTGGCCAGTCCCAGGAGGGACCTGATTCCAGTAGACATTTGTCATCTTCAGGTGAGAGTAGCACAACGAGGGCTGTACCTGGCCATGCCCATGGAACCCCTGGCGGGCACAATCCACGTGTCCATGGCCGGAGGCAGTGAACTCTTCACCCTGCCAGGTATGGTCTGCAGCTGTCCATAAACACCTGTGTAGGGCAGCCAAATGGCAGAACTGTGTGCATGCATACCCACACACTATACAAAAACACCTAGGGCAACCCCATACCTACAGACACCACATCACCACACCCAGTTCACCTAATTACACCCCTCATCCACACACATGGTGTCAAATGTATGGCCCAGCTCAGCCTCTGGCAAACCAACAATGCACCCTGTGCATATGATGATACCTGTGCCACATCCCTGTCATCCATACCATCGATGAAGGGACAAGCTATTATAGTTCTGATGCACACAGTGAATCTACTACAGTGTACCAATGTACTGGAGTGTAACATGTTGTCAGGAGTAAAGTGTAATGCATATATGTCAGGTAGTGTAGCCATCCAGCAATAATGCATTATAGCTGCTAGTAACACTGGTTGATTGTGGTCTCTATAATGTTATCCATTTGTGATGTAGGTGTACATGTGTCAGCACAAGGATGGTCTGCAGTCGTATTCCACAATGGGGTATGGCACTGTGGTGACACCATGGCTGTGACTTATCTGGGGTACAGTTGAACGCATGTTGCAGGTTTGTATAACAGTTATTGCCTGTGCCACATGGACAGGTGTCCTGCTGGGACATGTATAATCTGTAACCTGATATAGACCCATCCACATACATGCACACTCTTACTTGGCAACACTGGGACTAGACCCTTACCTAGGTATGTAGCAATACTGAAGTGTGTGACTTTCATTGTACACACCACACAACGTTTATGGTGAGGTGTGTTCCAGGTTACATGTTACATGCAGAACATCCCCAGACATGTACAGTATGCTAATGCGGGAATGTAATGGGTGTATATGGACAATACATAGTGTGACATACCTTCATATGCACATTAACAGAAACATAACAGGCAGACACACGTCTGAGAGATCTGGGCCTATCACTGCTAATTAACTTGATCATGTGTCCAATGTGTTACAGGTAGGCTGCACACAGCACATGCATAACTGGCCAGGATTGTGGTATCAGTTACCTGTATGGTTGATGGTGACAGTGGTAACCATAACGTGGTATATGGGATATATACACCAGGTGTACCTTGGTGTAATAATAGTGTACACAGCACCAACATCCCCCAGTGGATATTGTACTCCCTGAAACCCATGATGACACTCTGACATACCCACCATCACACATTGCCCACAACTGCAATACAACCCATTGTATATCCCAGCAGTGGTACTACAGGGATATGCATCTAATGCACATGCCACAGGCATAGTAGGGTGTTGCATTGTCATGCCTCACCTATGGGCAGCAACAACACTATCTGTACTACTGTGTGGCAATGGCCATTGTAATAGGAGTATTTGACCTCAGAATGCTGTACCCTACAAATATACAGACGTGCACATATACACACACTTTTCAGAACTCAATGGGTATCCCATGCCTATCAACCCATTTGTCCAACACTGGTGTGCTGGTACTGCAAGGCTCGTGTAGCCAGTATGGAGAGGAGCTTAACATGGTACATGTAATGTTCCATACAGAAGCTTCCACAACTGACTATGGCAATGGGTGTTGCTGTGGTTGTGAAGGCTCTCATGGAATTCCCAACTACAGGTGTTCTAACACACAGACACTGCTATACTCAGTAATGCACACATGTCAGTAATGGGGTGCATCACTGCAGGTGATCATAGGTGTGTACCTAGCTATTGTCCAAGGAGAGATGAGTTGTGTATGGGATGTGTGTACAGTGGTATCCTGCCACCTGCCATGTGGCAGCAGGCAATCTATCGACAGACACTACTGTGGTGACCCTCAGTGTGAGAATGACATGCATCAGCCAATCCTCTAGGTGCTTCCTGCACATGGCCACTGAGGTGATCAAGTTGACATGGATGTAGCATGCATTACAACACATGGTTAGTGTCTATGATGGAGACCTGTACCCAAGCATGTTCTGTTGACTGTGGTAGAGTAGAGGAGGTACCCGTGGAATGTGATGCATACAGGGTGTTATCTCCTATATGTTCCAGTTCTTATACAGCTGGGCAGACATGTCAGTGTCAATCAAGCTTAGGTTGCCTGTACATATCCCAGCTGGATACCTGCCATCTGCACATCTGTACAGGGACTGACAGTCCAACAAAAACAAAAGAAGCAGCACACACTGGATAAGGAATAATTTTTACTGGATTCTGGTACCTCGGCCTTCGCCTTCACATGGAATAATGTTGTAAAATACAAACCAGTATAAATACACATCTTGCACAATCAATCATGTCAATTAAATAATTAATCAATCTAAGTAAATACTTCACTAGTTAAAGAAATATACATACATATAAATAAACTCATATATAAATATATAAATATATACACACAATACCTATGTATTCTAAAGAATAAATATTATTTTATATATTATGATTCTAAATTCATACCATTGGGAAATAATGTTCCAAAATTTACAATAAACCTGGATTCCATATTCAATAGTTTATTCTGAAAATTAACATTACTTTCTCCCATTCCCCATGGTTTTGCCAAAATGCTGAATTTGAAACCAGAATGATCCCCCCCATGAAAATGGTGGAAGTGGCAAGCAACTGGACTATCAAGTCTGTTGTTCCTAATATCCCCCAGATGTTCCAAGATTCTTAACTTAACCCTGCGTTTTGTTTGTCCTATATACCATTTTTGTTCTATGCAGTTACAACCTATAATATATATCACCCCTGAGGAGTTACAGTTGAAATGATCTAAAGCATGGTATGTCACCCCATTAATATTATGACCATCTAAATTGATAATTTTGTCACAGATTTTACATTTCTTGCATGCAAAAGAGCCTGCATTAGATGCCCTATCCTTTTTACCCTTACTTCTGATTAATTCCTTTAGATTTCTACATCTTGTATGAGAGAAAACTATGTTATGTGGAACAATGTTCCCTAAAAATTCATCACTCGTTATAATGGGCCACATATTCAGAACAATTTTCTTTAAAAATGAAGAAAAAGGAGAGAATTTGTTTACAAAAAATATTTTATCCATCACCACAGGAACTTTTTCCTTAAACAAAATTGAATTGTTCACAGTTCTCCTCCTATTTTTAACTATATTTCCCTGTTCCTTCAAATTTAACATTTCTTCCACTTTAGTTCTATTTGAATAAACAATATTCCTGGAATAACCTCTGTTCATCAATTTTCTACAAATTATGTCAAATTCCCTTTGTACATATATATTCTCAGATGTATTTGAAGCAATACGTCTAAATTCGCCAAAAGGCAAAGACTCAATTAAGGAATGGCTATGCATGCTATTTGCATGCAAAAAGTTATTAACAGCTGTCTTTTTATGAAATGGTTTATGTTCTATTATACCCTTTGTACTAATGTAAAAATGTACATCCAAGAAATCCATGTTTTTAACATTAGTCCGATATGTAAAATCTAGTCCAAATGGATTCGATTTTAAACCCGTAATAAATTCATCAAATTCTCCTGGGTTACCCCTGCACAAGAACAAAAGATCATCTATGAATCTCTTGTAAATCAAAACTTTATTTTGAAAAAACTTTGTTGTATAAATGAATACATTTTCAAAATAACCCATAAATAGAATGGCATAAGATGGTGCAAAACTGGCACCCATGGCCGTTCCCTCTTTTTGTAAGTAATATTTTTTTATTAAATTCAAACACATTATGAGTGAGACAAAATTCCACCAGTAGGATGATAAAGTGGGTTTTTGGTCCTTCCCCCATAAAAGAATGGATAGCCTCTAAACCCCATTTCGTAGAAATGGACGTGTATAATGAAACCACATCCACAATGGCCCAATAATAATTATCATGCCAAATCTTTCCTCTGAAGCTATCACACACTTCTTTTGTGTTCTTTACATGGGAAGGAATTCTCACTAAATATTCTTTAAGTATAGAATCCAAAAATATACCCACATTTTGTAAAAAAGCCCCTTTTCCGGAGACTATTGGACGTCCAGGTGGATTAATTAAATCTTTATGTATTTTTGGCAAAATAAAAAATCTGGCATCATTTGGATTCTTGATATACAATTTCTTGACATCACTTTGGGAAAAGAAACCAAGTCTTTCACCTTTTTCTAATAGTTCCAAAAGTTTGTCATTAAACTCAACAATAGGATTCATAGATAATTTTTGTATCCAGTAGTGTGTGTTTTTCAGGGACTGACAGTCATCAGCTTGGCAAGTAGCTATGCAGTAGGATGAATGTGTTGACAGATAGATGTTTGACAACAATATGTATGCCATAACTACATGTCAGAAGCCCTCACTAACATGTGCTGTACAGACGGTAGTCTACAGTTACATTCCACATTTCAGATCATTATCCAGTAGGGGTTATATACTGTGATACAGCTCACACACCAGGGATACAACAGGGAGTCCTCAGAGTCCATCTATGCCTGCAGGTGTGCCTGTTGTTAGTATTACATTTAGCACTCTACTCTTGCCTGGGTATGCACTGTCAACAGTAGTACCGCCATGCTACACTACATGCCAGTGTGACAGCACATACCCTGGGCTACTACCTCTATATGCAATACATTCACATGGATAACAGTGCTGTACAGGCCTCATATATGTCTGTGTCCCACACGTGATACTCACACCCCTTGCTAGTGTAATGGCAGCACATAGGCACATGTATTGTACATGGCATTACATACACTTATTACAGATGTCATTACCCTGCTATGTTATCAGACTGGGTGGTGTGAACTATTTACCAGGGCTAAGCCATGCTTAGCAGGTGTCAGCATTGCTGCAATATAACAGCTAAGCTGATTTTCTCACTGGTAAGCAAAGCCTATACTGTGTAAGCACCCGTACATTTACCCGTAGCTTAGCATCGTTTAGCTTTTTGCAAACCCATGCAAACACACTTAAAGCTGCATTAACCACTCTGTATCTGACAGCCCTTGTTCTGCCCAACAACAAATTGAACAGCCCTTGCAGGTCTTGAACCCAGGACCCTGTACACTATAGGTACAACACTTAACCACTACGCCATGACCATTGTGAAGACAACTGTTGTTTTTCCAATATATCTGTCAATACACATATTGAGTAGTATTGAACCCTTTACTTTCACAATTGTGTAGTACTTGTTATTAATATGACTGTTGCATCACATATGTTTTTTTATCATAATGTACACATAGCAGATACTCACGGTGCGATACATCTGGTAGGGTATACACAACCGTGAGGTTTGCACATGACAGGAATATGAATACATACATATAAAAGGTTGATATATGTCTAAATGTACATACACATGTATATTCATACATATGTCTGTATACAATTCTGTATAGTGCAACACGTATATAGCCATGTGTACATCTCTTCGGATACTCACACACACACACACATATATATATATATATATATATATATATATATATATATACATACATATATATATATATATATGTATATATATATATATATATATATATATATATATATATATATCTATATCTATATATATATATATATATATATATATATATATATATATATATATCCGTATGTATGTGTATCTATCTATATATATATATATATATATATATATATATATATATATGTGTGTGTGTGTGTGTGTGTGTGTGTGTGTATATATAGATACATGCATATAGAGCTATATATGTATGCACATCCTATGTGTACAGATATGCCTATTTATGTAGATATATATATATAGATATCTATAACTATATGTGCATACATATCTATTCTGATACACCTATTACTGCCAATATGTAGATATCCATAAATATATGTGCATATGTATCTCTATTTGTATATGTGTATGCATATATTGCTGTAAATATGTATGTATGTATATATCTGAGTGTTTTTTTATATATATATATATATATATATATATATATATATATATATATATATATATATATATGTACATATACATATCCATCTATGTATGTTGTTATGTATATGTGTATATATCTATATAGATATATGGATAATTATATAGACATATATGTTCCCCATATGTCCAGAACATGGAGTGGAGTCCTACCTCAGCTCCAATAGTCTCACCCTCTTAGTGTGAGAGGATGTCAGGTATGTATTACAGGTATATATGTAGACTATTGCTACTGTAATAGGGGTTGTCTTCACAGATGTGTGTGGGAGGTCACATCAGCTTTAAACATGTGCACCACTGGCTACTGACAGACATCCTAAGGACATCATATTACAGTACTACTGCTAGCACAGTAATGATCCTGTGGACTACAGCAGAGATATGGCCAATAAATGTGGACAGTCTGACACACTTTGGTCTGTCCAGAGGTATACACAAAACCCCTTAGTGCAAGACATTTGGACCGAACCTGACAATTTGGATGTTAACAGCCATGTAGATGGGTGTATCACATAGGTATACATTTGCCCCCATAGGTTATGCATTTACACACCCTTGTCTGTCCTGACACATAATAACCACTGATACAAAGGTGCCATGGTCACCTACTACCCACTAGTTCGTCACATATATCTGTACAGCATCCCACTGCTTTGTCTGAAATACATGACTGTTATGGTGGCCTGGCAGCAGTACATCTAGCAAGTATCTGGACATAACATCACACTGGGTAAGTACACTAAGCTGCTATACATGTAATAAAGCACTGTGCAGGCTACAGGCAGACTTTCACAACACTGGGCTACATTTCTTATGGGGGAATACACATGTAGCTGCATAAATAGCCTGCTCAACAGGCATGTTATTGCACAGAGTAACAGACACCTGTGTGAAAGTGCATAACCACAACCAATGTGAACACAGCCACTGCCACATATGGTAAGCTAGTGTAATATTACAGTGTATATGGACTATCTGATCAACACCATCCTCATATGTGCCACTCACACATTAACCCTACAAATACTAGGCTACTACACAGTGTGGTCTGATGCCTGTCTGTGGTATGGGACATGTGTGTGTTTGGCCCTAAAAACATGTAAGCCAATAGGGTAACATACAGTGGAGCACCATGTAACATCAGATAGACCACGACCAAGAACAATGACATCTACCACAATCTGTACACAGGCCAAGGTACATATTCACAATACACACAATGTCGGCAATCACCATAGGTACATAGACCTCAGTACTGTACACACAACCACAGAATGCCCAGGTTATGCCCTTAAATATAACCCCTACTATAATAACATGTGTAGCAGTCTATCTCACTGTCGTGCTGTTAGATATTATGTCAATTAATGATGGTGTACAGAACATATGCACCTCTTACTGTATGACATATGTACAAAGGTTGACAGACTTGTGGCTGGAGGCACAAACAAAGGGACGATATTGACATGTTGCTGTGATAACCTCATACATTTACTGTTGTAACAGGGTTTGTTGTGACATATGTCCTATAAGGGATATGAAGTCAGTAACTCTCATTGCTGTCACCATGTACTGACTGCGATCCTCACACTATGCTTCTGCAGTTCACAGATATGTGATCTGTGAGTAACACAAGAAACAAAAGGCACCATACACTATCCAGTCTGCAGATAACCCTACAATGGGGGTTTCCTCAGAAACAGCACTGTCATGACAGGTATTAAAACGTGTAGACCAGCCATATCCGCACACACCCTGTTAAACCAAACTTACTCCAAATGCAGAATAGTAACACTTACATTCTGTAGTCATGTCATGCACATGCCTCTCCTGTGGGTTGGCCTGTTTCCACAATGTATGTTGTTAGAGGTAAATCTCCAATCCATCTGTGATGCTGTTTGCCAAACACCAGATCTAGGTCCTGCTCACAGTGAATGAAAAGCCCAACACCAACATGATGTTCCTAGATATTGGAGTGTGTTTCCATGCAATTGGCTATGGAATGTTACCACAGCTGTTCCATATGCAATCAGCTAGATGAGGGCTGCAATTCAGGCAGAGGCCATCAGCTGATCATGAGCATCACTTACAAAACACATGCTGCTGCCTAAGCAAAGCAGATGTAGTTCTCCACATCCACCAGAGGGAGTGAGATAGGCAGACAGAGACAAAGTAAGTCAGGGAGGGGGTGGGAGAGTAAAACCTAAGCATAATTGTGTCACACACCAAGTAGTACAGAGTATGAAACCCCTGACTGACTATGTATTGCTATCACATGTCTATGCAGTTATTGGATGCACCACATAGCTTACATGTTGAGAAGCTCTCCAAACATATATGTGATGGTGAGTGACATCTGCAACAGTGATATGGCAGCAATATGGTAGGTTTAGTACATGTGCCTGTCCACATGAGCAGGTGCCAGTGTCAACACAGCCACACTCTCTCTCATGGACTTACACACATTGACACACTTGGCAGGGTCAGGAATATGCTTCCTTACTAGTTAGCTTGCCACAATACAGTACTGTGCTGGTATGACATGCACCACAGGGGTTATCCGGAGGTTATAAGGGCAAAGGGTATGTGGAGTTGTCTGACATCAGACAGCATGCTGCAGTATGCCAATGGGGGATGTAGTGAGTGTGAAGGTGGTCAAAAGCATCATACACCACACACACAGACACAGGGTGCTAGTACTGACATGCATGCGTGCATTGCTTCATGGGTGTGTAATTGTTGACTGTGCCAGAAGGCTATACAAGGCTAGGTGAAGGGTATACCTTGGCATCAGGCAACATGACAATGGTCTGCAGTGTGGCTCGGGGTGTAGTGTCTGGATTGGCCCACACGAGTGGGTATTGTATTCACAATCCAGTGTAACTACTGTGCGTGGCCATTGCTGTTCAATGCTTGCCATGTATGTGTTCTTTAGTCCATGACATGGATGCTGTCTGGGATGTGCCCGCGTCCCACATGCATTTACAATGACATGTGGAACTGTACCTGGGGTGTCTGAGCCATGTTGTTTACACAGATTGTTATAATTATATGTGCCTGTCCTGGCCTCATGTGCTGGGAACAGGTAATGGACATCAAGTTGACCCTGCACCTACATTGATAGCATTATGCAGGTATTCTCTGGTGTCTGTGGCATCTGTACATACAGGGAATATGTATAAGGCATGGTATGTCCTTTGTGGGTCACATTTGATGGCACAACAAGTATTGCAGGCGTCCGGTGGGGAGCATAGTGAAGGCACACTGTCTGCATACACGTGCATACTGTACTGATGGACAGGGTGCCCTGCCCTCTGTAGTCCACTGCAATCACACCATGGTTACTATCTGTTGGCAATATGCAGGGTACTACCAACATATCAGTTGTTCCCTAGGCAAGTGTGTTTGTGTATGAGATATGGGATGAGAGTGTTCTCTGTGCAATACAAGGATTGCTAACTTTGTTCACCAGGCCTTGATGTCACATGAAGGGGTATGGATTGCCACCCCAGCCTCTTGGCTATTTCACATCTGTTATCCTTGTAAGGTGGACCTTGTGACATATAATAGGGCCAGCATATAAGAAGTTTGCAAAACCCACTCCATGATGATTTCGGTTGTTACACACTCACAGCCACCTCCACACAGGATATGAATGACAAACAGATGCACACACACATCATGTTTGGGATTAGAACTCATACCTAACTAGTTTATTACACTAAAACATTGCACAGTTATAGGACGTGCCATGGAGATTACTGGGCACACACACACACACACACACACACACACACACACACACACACACACACACACACACACACACACACAGACACACACACACACACACACACACACACACACACACACACAGTTGTCATGCCTGCGATTAGAACTCCTACCTAACTAGTTTATCACACTACAGCATTACTCTATTTTAGGACATGCCACAGAGATTACTGTGCTATGCTTGTCCCAAAGGTGTATTTCAAAGTGGATGACATCAGCAGGCTTGTCATAGTAGGGCTATGGGGAGGGCAGTGTGTCTGCATGGGCCATAACCCATTCATCTAGAGGTTGACACATCACATGCAGGCACACGCAGGGATATATTCCACAGGTATGAGTATACAGCTGCTAGATGACTATTGCCTTGTACAGTCATATTGCACAGCTAGTACTTGCACCACATAGTCTGTAATGCTGATGGATACCAGTGGCTACTTTCTACAGTGAGTGACAATTACAAATAATGTGTATTGTAGCCATTTGGCTGTGTGCTGGGTGGGACAGGCCTCATGATAGATGGCTCTTTCTCACAGCCACTCTTTCCACACATCCATGCATGTCTACTTTTGGCATATTATAGTGTGTTGTCCTTGGATATATGTCTGTATTCCTATCCAATGTGTGTGTGCAAAGCATGACTGGTGCATATTGAGGAGTGTATGCACTAACATCTGCAACTGTCACATATGTATGGTCCACTGTTGTTTGCAGACATGGGCTTCATTTGTTTAAGAGTGTGAGCATGCCCAGTATGACCTTTCAGTATGTTGTTGTTTGAGATTGCCTTCATTTCTTAAGTGTGTGAGCATGCCCAATATGCCCTTCTGTATTGAATGCGTGGATCCATTCCAGGTAGTTTGTACTCCAGTGCAGACCTTTGTTTTGTACAC
Organism: Protopterus annectens; assembly: GCF_019279795.1. Lineage (NCBI taxonomy): Eukaryota > Metazoa > Chordata > Ceratodontiformes > Protopteridae > Protopterus > Protopterus annectens. The sequence continues at coordinate 1,939,362,990 of NC_056735.1, read as the reverse complement.
CTACAGATAGAAAACTGTTTCTGCAGGGTATCTTTCGATCATTTGGCAAAATGGGGTCAAACTGTGCAATGGATAGTGTGTACTGTAGGTGATTGTGTCTGTGTTGCTTCTGCTACATGGTACTGGTGTTAGCAGGGATAGTCAGACATGTGTACTGTTATACACTGTGATGTTTTATGCCTTCATGTAGTGTTAGGTGGGCATTCTTGCTCACAGTGTTGTCCTGGGGAACAAGGGTGAATGAAACTGTGCCCTGTATTCTGGGCAAATGCCTACATATTCATGGAAAGGTATGCCATTCTGGAGGGTGAGCTGCAGACACTTGCTGCAGGGTCTGCATATCCAGTTCAGCACCTTGGTACAGTGCTGGCAGAGGATCCCATAATTGTACATCCATCGACATGACAGTATGGCCTTATCTTGCTGTGGCAATACCTCACAGCTGTACAGATTCACACAGGTTACCCAGAGGCAGGGGTCATAAGTCAGGACATTACCCCTATTGTGGGGTACAGGCAGGTTTGTAGCCACCCATTTATATGTTTGCAGCCAGGGATAGTATGTGCACACAGCTGTGCGTCGAACCTTGCACACTCCATGCTGCCTATGCTCCCACCCCCTCTCTATTATGCTATCCTCTTCCATGCATTATGCATACATTCTCTGATACTTTCCCTAAGGTTATCACCTCATCACAGCTGTGCTTTGTTGTTGGTCCACAGTTCATGAGTATGACATGTTGGACATGTTACTGTGGTTTGTTCACATGGCCTTGCATATAGCTTATGTGTAGTGTGTTATGTTGTTATTTGGGTGTCCATGACATAACATGCATTGGCAGTACATGTGAGACACAGGCCTTTAGCATAGGTGAGTAGGACATTTTGTGGTGATGCAGGCCAGCTGTGGCAGGTCGTTGCATTCTGTTAGTCCTACAGTCCCAGACCGGAATACATTATATTCCTGGAGTGACAGGGTAGGTGTGCTAGGTGTTCATTGCATTACTTTCTATCAGTATTGATCATGTGGTGCAAGGTGCTACCTACAGCTAGGGACACACCTGCATGGGACACCTGCACTGCATGTTGCATTCTTTCGCTATTGCCATATACAGGTGTGGGTCATATGGTACCCATTCCCAACAACAGGGATACTACCAGAGAGGTACCTGTGGGTGGTGTTTGGGTGAGCTGGGTGCATGTGTGCTATGGACACTACTTGCATCTGACTCACAGATATGCATGGGGCATTCCAGTTATGCTGGCATGTGCAGGTACATCAGCTGTTTCCCAATACTTTAGTCCTATCACCTTTGTGATCTGCAAGCGTTTGGCCAGACAACACTAGTACTCCCTACTACAGGCCCAGATAATGTGATGCATACCTGTATGTACAATTCCAGGGGCGTGTCCCTTTCACAGTTACACATTATATACTGTATGTCTGGGGTACTTTTCCCTGTGCACTGCTTGCATATCTAGGCCAACAGCCATGCCATGTCCATCCTTAAGATGGTGACACATATTACCACCATACATTTACAATGGCTTACTACTAACATGTGTTATACTGGTGGGAATTGTCTTTGGCACTGCAGTTGTGAGGACTTGGCCCTATCATCGGCAGTAGTGGGCAATGGCCACCAGGTCAAACCTCAACATGCATACATACTGACCACTCTCACACAATATGAAACACACACCAACCTAACACACACATACCTGCATATTGTACAAATGGTAGAATCTTTCCTGCTACCTTGGCCACCTCTGGGCATCTGTGCTCTACTGGTATTATACCCACACATACATGTTACTACATTTCCTCATAGAATTGGCAGGCACAGCTGACTGTTACTACATGTCTACATAGGATTAGGGAGCACACCTGCCTGTTACTACTACATGTGTACATTTGATGGGGGGGGGGCACACCAGACCATTTCTACTTTTCTACATAGGACTGGAGGGAGACACACCTGACTGTTACTACATGTATATATAGGTTTTGGGGGGGCACAGCTAACTGTTTCTACATGTCTACATAGGATTTGGGGGGCACACCTGACTGTTACTACATTTCTACACAGGATTGCGGGGCACACTTGACTGTTAATACATGTCTACGTAGGATTGCAGGGGCACACCTGACTGTTACTACATGTCTACATAGGATTTGGGGGGCACACCTGACTGTTTCTACATTGCTACACAGGATTGGGGGGCACACCTGACACTTGTACACATTTGCTATGACTGTACTGGTATGTCAGGTACTCCATTTTATTCTGTTTTTAACCTTTCATGCTGACTAGAGGAATATCAGTGTACTACAGGTCTTAGGTTTGATTGGCTTACATATTAGTTTCTGACTTCCCACCCTTCAGAACTAATATCCCACTGCCTGATCTGATGTAGGCTGTCTGTTTTGGCCTGGGAGAGGTTACCCATAGGCATCATTCAGAGGCCTTAGCACAGCCTTTGTTTGTGTTTATCTATACCTGTCCTTCTGGCTGAGACTGTTGTTGGGTATGTGAACCTCCCTGACTGGGATGTGTGTGTCTTATGGACACACATGTGGCGCAGCACATTTCCTGCAGTGGGTTTTGTCACCATGTGTAGTACTGGATACTATGGTGACACCAGTATTTGTTACAGATCTCTTGCTGCCACTATAGGTGTCTACTATCTGCTGGCATCCCATTCAGCCACCCGATTCCCTTGCATGCACACATCCATACTATAGATACAGGTAACAACACATACTACTCCATTTGGTGACAGGTAAGAAGAGTGACTTACCTTGTGGGTGTGCCAGTATTGAGGATGGTGCTGGAGGGCTGCCTATGTCGGATGCACATAGTACTCTCAGTACATATGGTTGAGAACAGGTAGTGTCATGTTTGGCATTCCTTTTACTGTATGTGTGAGTCAGAGAGAGGTGTCATTCCCTGGGTCCCTCCTGTGTAATTGTATGTGCTATGTGTTGCTTCTTTGCCAAGACCGGGGCATACTGGGCATGCCTCCTTCTGCTTATTGGGGCAGGCTCAGTTTGTTCCACCTCTGAGTCACTCTGTGCATGTGCATGCCTTGTCAATGGTGAGGGGCTGTGTGGCCCTGTCCCGTGCTGTTCCTGTTGCAGTTGTTTCCACAGGATCATATTGTGCAGCATGGCACATACGATAACAATTTGAGTACACGTAGCTGGTAAGTACTGAAAGACTCCACCAGATGTGTCCAGGCACTAGAACCATGACTTGAGCATCCCAAACACATGCTCTATTATTAATCTGATCTGCGGGTGTGCCTCATTATGGAGTTCTTGTTCGGGTGCGTGTGCATTTCTGATGGGTTTCATTACCGATGGCTCCAGTGCGTAACCAGCATCCCCCACTATGTGACCGTAAAGGATGTCCCCATTGGAAAATCTCTGGTACAGCTGCGTCAGATGCCAAATGTGGGAATCATGATAGCTTCCAGGGCAGCCAGCCCACACATTCATTATTATGCCCCGGGCATCACACATGACCCGGCAGTTGATGGAGAGGAAGCCCTTGCTGTTGATGTAGACCTTTCCCCGCTCACTGGATGGTGCTTTGATGCATATATGCATGCAGTCTATAGCACCCACTACCTCAGGGTATTCTGCTATTTGGTGGGAGAAATGCATATTGCTGGCCAACGCCTCACGGGTGTTAGGGAAATATACGTGCTCACCGACATCTGCTGACATGGCATCCAGGAACTGGTGGAGTACCCTGGATGCTGATGCCTCTGAGATCCCCAGGATATCCCCAGTTGGCCTTTGGAAGGTACCTGTAGCTAGTATTCTTAGGCCTACACATACCTTGTTATCCACTGGGGTGGGTTCCCTTCTGTTAGTTCTGTGTGGGAGGCGTGGCCGCCACATCTCAACAATTTGCTGTAGGAGGTGCCTGTCCATCCTATAGCGCTTGACTATCTCCAGCTCATCTAGCCCCTAGTAGGTTACCCTGGGTCTGTACACTTTTCTCCATCTCCTCACTGTAGGTTGCTCGAAAGCATTCTGATCCTCATCACCCTCAGCCTCTTCCACATGTTGTATGATAGCTATTGCAGCCCCTATTATTTTGTTGTATCTGTTTGTTAAAATTCCTCCGTTGTATACACCGGTGATGTAGAGTATGTGGGAAAACCAGAGGGAAAGGTTTTTGCATAGTTTATAGTAGTGTTCTGTGCTGGGCTGGGCTGCTGCCTTTGTAATTCACTGATTCTGATACATTTCACCTGCCATAGCTATGCTAGTTCTCCCTGATTACATTCCTACTGCAGTTTTCCCTTCCCATTGCCTTCCTGTTTAAGCCTGGGGGCACGCTGCGCAAACACAGTGCTCAAATGTGCACAGAGCTGCTATTTCCTGGTTTATGTTTTTCCTTTTAAAGCCAGTGCGTGGTGACCACACCCACTTAGGCAATGTAAAGAGTGCTAGCCAGCCTCAGACACACCCCATTGCTTAGCTCTGCTAAGCTAAGGGCAAACCTGAGCCACAGAGCTTTAATCTGCTTACAGTATGCCTGACACCCCCCATGATGTCAGCTAACTCCTAGGCTTGCACCAAGCTATTCCTGCTCTTACACTGTTGGGTGCTGACTAGCATGCAGGGGATATCTGGGATTCAGTATCATCCCCCTCATTTGCATAGGATTGCCTGCTGATGCATAGTTACAGGTCCTATACTGAGCCTCCCCCTTAGCAACCACTGTTCACTGGCCATGTTGTCTTCTGCCTGCCATTGAGTATAATGGCAAAATAGTGATTTTGGTTAGAATGCTTATTTAGGGTTTCTTCTTATTTTTTGCCCAATCCCATTTGCGAGCCGCTGCCCTACGCTTAAACAGCCGAGATCAGCTAAACAAATTAAAGCTGATTTTGTTATTTTTGCAACTTGTTTCCATGCCAATGGCCTTATATTTGGCCATCGGGATGCTTTCTGCATAATATCCAGCCTTTGTTTGGAGCTGTCATGGCTCCGTTTTGTAGTTTGCAGAAATGTACTCGGTTACTGGTGGAGTACATTTCTGCAGATTACACTAGTCCTGCACTGCCAGCTTCCAACTTCCTGGATAGCAATTTTACCTCATTTGCGTGGATTTCACCTGCAAATGGGGTGATTTGCATACAGGGGCTGAGGCAGCACAGGACTAGTGCAGGAGCGCTCATGCACATCCCTACAGCTTATTCCTGGATTGCACAGCAGACATATTGCCTGCTGCAGCCACCATGCAGGGCTTGCTGAATCCAGGGAAAAGTGTTGAATGCATTGGCTACCTCTAAGACAAATACTGATTGAGAAACCGAGAAAGACTCATAAAACCAACAAAACTAGTTTACAAATTAAATAGTTTCAATCTGATCAAGATTGAAACCATCAAAATTAAACTCAAAACCAAAAACATTGAATAGAACAGAATAAGCACATGTGCTAAAAATAAATGTAAATAAAAAATGAATATTTACAAAGTGTATGGCCAAAGCCACATTAAGCCATAAGACTCATCAACAGTGGAAACCAGTATTTAATACTGTCACAGCATATTAGAAATAAAATAATCATTCATCATTAAGGTGTCCAGAACCTGGGGCTATGGCACATGTATCATAGTAATGGAGACTGCATGAATTCACCAACCCCCGGATTTACTAATCTTCCATGCAGAACTAGCTTAGTCCTGCATGGAAGCGGCCATTAAGGAGCAGCATGGCAGCATGCCATGCATATTAATGAAGGCGTGCTGCCTGAGCTCCTAATCTTACACTGAGCATATAAGAGCGCAGGGAGTGTGTCTGAGAGCAGAGCTCTCAGAATATACACGCCCCTGCAATGAAGAACAGCAGAAAGCCCTAAAGGAATGAGCAAGACCGCTCATAGGTATCCACATACCCCCCAGCAACATCCCCCACATGCACAAGAGCAATAGTAAACACAAACAATATAAAGAACCATTTTTTTTTATGAAACAGCATAAATTTAACTATAGGTGTGCAGGTTTGCCCATTGCTTAGCTGCAGTTAATTCAGCTTAAATGGCAGAAGAGGATAAAAAGGAAGATATATACAAATGAAGCGGTATAGCAATAGTGTAGTGGGCAGAGCATTCGCCTTGTGAGCAGTCATTCTCAGTTCAAGTCCCACTGCAGCGCATTGCATTTTCCATGTCAAATCACATTATGAAGAATATTTTCAGTTGCATAACCTACTAAATAACATATATTTGTGAACTGGAGTGCTGCATTAAATGCAGATGTGAGGTGTCAGTGTCATAATGTTGCAAAGTCCACAAGTAATCACATGTGCCCCATACAGTATATGTACACAGGAATCAGGGATACAAATGGAAGGCAAAATGTGTAATAAATGATAACTCCATACAGCTTCCAAATCCCCCACCTTCCCAAGAAGCATTAGACATTACTGTCTAAATTAGTGCAGTGGTAAGCGGGATTAAGCACTAGTAAGCAAGTGTAAGCATTATTAAGCAGTAGTTAGTGGGAGTAAGCATATGTAAGCACCAGTAAGCGGGTTTAAGCCCATTTGCGTGGGGGTAAGCAATGCGCACACAGTTTAAGCAATATGGAAGCTAACTCTTTGTATGCATATTTAACAAGAGGTTAGCATAGCTTACCCTTGTGCAAACCAACTTATAAGTGCTTAAAGGTGCCTTAATCTCTCTGTATCCAACAGCCGCTGTTCTGCCCACCAACAAAATGAACAGCCTTGCAGTTCTTCAACCCAAGACCCTATACACTATAGTCACAGTAGTTAACCACCAAGCCATCACAGCAATACATAAGACTGAGGTATTACTAAACAAATCCTCATTATAGTAAAATCAAACTGAACATGTGAAAGGAATCAGTATACAGTCATTTGTTCTATAATCTACTACATAACATAAATATTGAACTGGAGTACTGAAGTAAGCCCAGATGTGAGGTATAATTGTAATACAGTGTTGAAGTCCCCCTATTAAACACAAAGACCCCATACAGTGTACGTACACATGAATCATGGATACCAGACATATATATAACATGTAATGAATAATAAATCAATGCCAAAAAGCAAATATAATGCAAAGTAGATATTAAGAAACTGTAAGCATTGCACAAGCCAGCTTTGTAGGTATAAGCAATGTGTAGGGCAGCTAACTCAATTTGCCCAGTGGCATACCACTTTAAACAATGGCAACCTTAGGTAAGCAGGTTTGCCCATAGCTTAGCCTTTTCAAAACCATCCATTCACGGCAAAGTGTGGAAATTCGGCCCTACTTAAACCCAACAGGCAGGAATACATCTCATAACTGAATGTAGCCTCCTCTTGCATGCACCATGTCAGAAAGGGGGGAGGAGTGCACTTTCGGGTGTAGTACTGGGGCATCCAGGAGTAGAGAGTCATGGCAGGACTCCTTGTCAAAGAACATGAGCAGGGCCAATACCAGGGTTCCCAATAAAAAGGAAGATGGAAGCCTGGGACCATCTTGCCCATAACCTCAACAGTGCCACTGGCATACCCCAAACTAGTGAGCAGGTCAGGCATCACTATGCTGATCTGAAGCAGTGAAAGGGGGATCTCTTGGATCAGTGGATCCAAGAGGCTAGGATGGCAGGGGTGGTCCCAGCTGTGTGTAAGTATCCCTCCATTACCTGTTTAATAATTGCCAGCTCATGCATGTATATTATAGATAGGTATGGCTAAATATTCCTCTTATGCCCTTCACAGCGGCAAGTGAGCAGGCCGCGAACCAGGAGGCCCATGGATGTCGCCTGGAGAGAGTGCGACGCGAGGCAAGTTAGTAATACTCTTGCATGTACTGTCATAGGAAGTAAATCTACAGTTATTAGTAAGTTAAATGCCAGTATAAAACCTGTGTTGTTTAAGGCAAGTACTGCATACACTGGAGAATATGATAGGAAGAGTCTGATATAGTTTGTAAGTAAATAAAAGCATAATAGCCTGACAATAAAGGTCTAAATGCTGGACTGCATGTGTATATTCTGGTATCATATGGTAATGTAGATTAGCAATCACTTAATAGTGCTGTTGTATTAAGCACTGTTACCCACAGTGTGCAACATAAATAGAATGTGTAGGAATGTCTGTATATGACTGGTGTAACCCCAGAGGTCATTTACTACAACTGAGAGACACATAGACAGAAAACAATGAAAAGGCAGACAACACAATTTGAAGAACACACAGATGTGAACTGTTGCATTTTTAGCACACACAGCCATGGTTCAAATCCTGGGAGTGTTAGTAGTCTGCATACAGAATCATACCCCACAACTGTACAGATATGTCCAGAATGTCCAGTAAATCAGCCCATAATTGCTGTCTGTCACTCTATCCCCCTGGGAAATCAGTGGGATGATCCCAGACATATATGCAGCAAACAAGAAATACAACTGATTGTCACACATCTATAAAAACAAACCTGTGTGTACAGTAACAGAGTGAGATGTATGTGTATAATACTAATGTGAAATGTGGTATTTTGTGTGGCAACATTCAGGTAGTGCTAACAAACACTGCTACCACAGGTACATCAGATACGAACACTGTGCTGAGAAATAAAAGCTTGATACCCTGTACTGATACTGTTTGCTCTGGTATTGTATGGAATTGTGAGTGTTGCAGTTGCTCTGAACAATAAGGTATCACTGATCACTGTTTCCCACACTGTGCTACATAATATAACTGTGTAGGAAATCCTGTATAAGAGTGTCGAAAGTCAATAAATGTTGAAGAATGCAATAGTCTACATGGGCTATGTTGACATACTCCAACATTGGTGGCATGGTGCCATCCATGTAACTGCATGCTGTTGTTATTATCACTGTGGCCCCATATATGCATGTGTTTTGTTTGCTATGCAACTGTTTCATATCTGGTGTCTGGGTTAATGGAAATATCTATGCATGCTGTTATACCTAATCCTGGAATGTGTTGACTATTACTAACCACATATGTTGATACCCCATAAATACCACAGCACGTATGGGAATGCAGGTCCCAGCGGACCCACCTGTCCCAACTCAGCTGGCCGTGGCACCGCACACCTGCACATCTGTGGCCCAACCCAGGACTTCCTCATCCATTTGTCTTGCACCACCTTCTGGTGGAATTACCTCAGGGGATGGGGCTCACCCTCCCTGAGAGTGGGCGTGGGCAGGAACCTGTCACCCATCGCCAGGTCCGGGTCATGGTGAGTAGAGCTTAATCAGCAGTTTGTTGATGTTATACACCAGCTTGAGGGCCGCATGTCATGACTAGAGGGTTGGCTTGGCTCTCCGACAGCCACCAGCACAGTCACCTTCGGGGCTGTGAAGGTGCGGTTGTGAATGCCCATGGGTGGAGATCTCATTCTGATTGTTTCCACTAGGGGGCTCATGGGATTTCGATTTCCCAACACAACTTCCCATCAAGGTGTTTATCCCCACATGTCATATACTGCCCCTGTATGCGTCTTGTTTGTCTTGTCTGTTAACCTACCCAACCTACCTCCCAAAATATACCTACTATCCCTCCCCAACATCCCACTCTCACCTGAAAAAAAAAAGGGCAATCTGTACCCAAAAAAAATATTGCCCCATACATAGCTGTCCATTTCGCTCATGTGTCCACTGGACATATGTAATCTGGTCTAATTGGCATCAGAGCATATTATTGTTGTCCTCACCCCACTCTCAGGGGTTTGAGTGTCCAAATCTACCTCCAAATGCAGTGTATATGCACAGCAGTTGCTGTAGAAGAAATGGGCAACTATGGACCTTCCCTACACCTTCCTGCACATCCCTAGCTATTTTGCCCACTATCTTTCCCTCTCTGTGCTCCTTTTCACCACTTTCCTATCAACCTTTTTTCCCTTTCTTTTAAAGAAATTAGTGCGGGGGTAAGTGGGAGTAAGCACTTTTAAGCAACAGTAAGTGGGTTTAAGCCTGTTTGCATGGGAGCAAGCAATGCCTACACAGGTTAAGCAATTTAGAAGCTAAATGCATATCAGAAACTGTAACCGGAAGTTAGCAGTGCTTACTTACGCGCAAACCCGCTTACAACTGCTAAAAAGTGCCTTAATCACTCTGTATCCAATGGACTCTGTTCTGCCCAGCAACAAAGTAAACAGCCTTTTTACCCAGAACCCTGCACACCACAACCAAAGTGATTTACCACTAAGCCATACCAGACATACATAACCCTGATGTTTCCACAAACATATCATCCAACCCAGTCATTCAACAGTACAGGAAATGTATATAAAAGGGAACATAACAAAAACATATATGTCCACATGCACCGTTAATGGGGTGAGAGGGCCCAAACAACATACGTCTTGTACGTATAGATACCCCCCACAGACAAACATGTTTGCCCTGCAATACAGTACCAACTGTTGCAGATCCCATAACCAGGACCTGACACAAAATGGGCACAAGATGTTAACAGTACTCCATCCCACCTGTATGATGTCAGGCTCGTATCAGTATCATATCATGCAGTACAGTATGGCTACCATAGGGAATGCACAATGTGGAAGCAATCAACATTCCTAAGATACATATAAACAGACACATATATGCAGATACATACATACACACATATATATATATATATATATATATATATATATATATATATATATATATATATATCTATATATATCTACTTCAGTAGATTGAACTTTTAAAAGTTCGAACCAAATATGGCTAAGACCATATGTTTGAACTCATAATAGTACAAACACTGAAATAAAAACCCATAAAACAAAAAAAAAACACAAAACTAAACATCTATAGCACCCCAACACGCCCCTTACTTAAATATACCAACTCCGAGATTGCACTACATGGCAGAAATGGGAAACCTTCCCTTTCTACTCTGTATGGAGATCTCCATTAAGTCCTATCGAACTTTTACAAGTTAGAACATATGGTCTCGGCCATATGTGGTTCGAACTTGTAAACGTTTGATCGACTGAAGGGGACCCACGGATATATATATATATATATATATATAGATATATATATATATATATATATATATATATATATATATATATATATATATATATATATATATATGTATACATATATATGTAACTACACATACACACAGAGATATGTATAGGAAGATTCATATGTAGAAGGTGCACACAATAAGGAACAGCCACTATGTCTACAGTTGCCAATTTACCAACTGGACACTGTATGAGCCACCCATACAAATGACAAGTGTTGCCTGCAACATATACCCACAGAGTGGTCAAAGGATATAACACCAAACTCAGGTTTGCATACTTGCGAAAGCTTTATTTGTGTACTATTACAGTTGTATATGTCATGTCATATAGCTGTTTAGACACTGACACACATATAAACAGAGTAATGCAACTGTGAAACAGTTATATTAATACAGTATTCTGGAAAGGTTTACATATGTTCTTGTCCAGGCCAAGGCCTTCAAGTAGTACACTAGTAAAGACAGACTGGGCCACAGGATACCAATCAATCAACAGTAAGTAATACAGATGTATAGTGCAGCAGTCTCTATCTACAATCTGTACACAGTCCCTAGGGGGTAAAGATCACAGTTGACACAATGGGATGTATCTGTTACACAACAAGGCATAACTTACACCATCATAATCACACTACAAACAGAACAGTCAGTATGGCAGGGAGCAGTAGGCCTGCATTTACCCAAGGTGAATTGTACGATAATGTACATCCAGATAACTTAAGGCAGCTTACCCTGATACCCCCACGTGTTGTAACAGCCAAGGATAGTTATGGTGCATCCCCCTCCATAGACTCAATAATACAGGGCCATATACCACTGTTAGATACACTGGCCTCCGGAGTGCATAAGGGCACACATGTATTGTGTAGGTGAAGCCCACACATATACGGACCCAACCCAACAATATGTGTGGGGGCCACAACAGCAGTGTACTGATGGTAGGAATGGCAGCATGACATACTCACAGCCCACTACATAACAACTCCTGACAGCATGTCATATGTACAAAGCCTGGTATGTAGGTGGAGGACAAAGGCTGGAACACAGGCCCATATGTGAAAAACTGTTGTTATACACTAAGCAAGTCGCTTGTGTTACAGGATATTATGCAACATACCCTTCGTCAGGAATATGAAGATAGAAACAGACATGGATGTAGCCATGTACCGATAGCACACAACACACACACTGCCAGTGATATATCTGACACAAGACCTGTGTGGTCGACAGACTAAACATAATAGGCACACCTCTGGCCATCAAGTGGATAGGCCCACAGTTGAGAGCTATGCAGACAGACTGCATTCCAAGGTAAACTAGTATGTACACACAAACCCTGTAACACCAGTGCTATACAATGCATACAACAACACTACTCACACTCTGTTTGTAGTTCTGGAACCTCCTACAAATATGTAGCTGGCCTGAGTGTGCAGGTTCTCCTGTAAGAGGTATTGTTACCTGCTGTCTGTAATACTGCTGCCCACACACAGGAAGGATGTCCACGTACAGGAAAGGTAAAGGGACCACATCCACATGATGTAGGGATTTACAGTAGTTGTTTGCCATGACAGTGGTAATTGGAAGTACTACACAGCATGCTGCATGCAGCTGGTAATTGGAGGACACTGATTGGTGCAGAGGCCATCACCTGATCATGTGCATCACCTACAAAATCCATGCTGCAATCTATTCAAAGCAGCTCAATCCAGTTAATGGAGAGTGATCAAGAGAGAGAAAGAGAGAGAGAGTGCATGTAAGACACAAGCAAACAAACAAAAAAAGGAAACGCTCCAGAAGAGACTTCAATCCCAGGACAGGTATGTGAAGTATATATGCATATAACTGACCGTAGTACTTGGTCCATAATAATGCGATAGATTATGTGGAATAATTTATATGTGCCTTCAGGTCTTTTTGCAATGATGTTCAGCTGAACAACTGCTAAGGACAATAGAGTCTGTCCCTGTGGGTAGTGGGCCATACCCGTCAACCATGCAGAGCAGCACAGACTGATATGATGTAAGCCATCATAGTGTGTGTTGTGTAATGGGAAGTATGTATATTACTGTAGCCAATAGCTGGTGGTGGAAGTAATGCCAAATGATGGACATGTGGGTTTCCCACCCACCTCTTGCAGGATGCTCAGGTTAACCTATATTGTAGCATGCAGGAATGCCATAGGTGTGTAGTAGGGTTACCTGCAATCTGGCCCTACATCTAACCCCCCCCCCCAAAGTCAGGCTGTGTCCATATGTGGCAGCTGTCTGTGTTGTAGCAAGGCAGAACAGTGCAGCTGTGCAGGAACGTGTTGCGAGAGTGTTGATCTGATGTCTGAATGTACCCCATATATAGGTATGTATATGTGTACACACACACACACACACACACACACACACACACACACACACACAAACACACACACACACACACACATATATATATATATATATATATATATATATATATATATATATATATATATATATATATATAATACATGTATGTCCATAGATATACAGATACCCATGCGTAGACATATATATAAAGACATATATTATATATATCTACACATATATAAATATATACCTATATGCACTTCTACATATATACAAACTCACACACAAACATATAAGTATGTAAATACTTGTCCCCTATATTACCACCACAGTGCTGCATGCTATGTGCAAGGAAACAGCACACATAGCAATACACACAGATATCTACAGCTGTCAGTTTGTGCAACATGGACTGGTATGTCACATGTGAACCCCTTGTTGGGACCACATTGCCCTTATCTGTTAAGTATGGAATGGGAATATAGGGAAGTATGGCAGGTATAGTTGTGGAGGTGGTCAGAGTTGGTAGATATAGAGGACAGCCTACAGGGGTGGTATGTGACACATGTGGTGGGTAAACACCCCAGATGGTGTGTGTGGTCTGTGATGTGGACGCCCCATGGGCCCCAATATAGACACAATGGGAGCAAGCTTCCCACCCACTGCTACTCACAACAGCAGTCCATGTCCCAAAGGTGCCTGGCCTGAATGCTGAGCAGGGGGAGCATGTGGGCCCTGTGCATGTGTACTGGATGCCTCAAGGTGATGCAGCACATCAAACATGTGTCTGTGGAGCCCGTCATGGAACAGACCCTGGACCTGACCTCACGGGACAAGAACATGTCTGTTTGTGCCCTTACGGGGGGACAATATCCCCTGAGTTGGTTCCACCTGAAGGTATTGCTGGACAAGTACATGATGAGGACCCAGGGTGCATCCCACATGTGATGTGGCCTGGTAACATTGGCAGATGAGTTTGGAGAGGTGGTTCTGCTGGCCAATAGTACATTTATATGCTATAGTGTCACTGTTATGGAACATATGTCGGTAGTAATAGTCTACACAATCCCAGAACATGTCCAACAGCATGCATAGATAACCCCAATAACACAGAATGTCAGATGTGCAGCAACCGCATAACAAGCATACCACAGGCATATATGAAATCATAGTGGCCCTGACAATGGCATGCAGGTGAATAGTCTGTAACAAGCCAGCAATGATAGTGTCCACACAGGGAACATGCCTACAAACACATTGCACAAGGTGTGGTGCAATACAATATCTCCCCCACTGGTAGGTATGCTGTAGCCATACCTATTGAGTTGTGTGTACAGTTTGTTGTCATTTATATGGTGGGGGGATGATAGTGATTTTTATTAAGAACTGTGGTGAACTTGCTGCATGACTTGCTCACACCTGTCTCCATCTTTATGTCTTTCAGCCATGATGTCCCATTGAAGGCTTCTGGCATACTCAGCAGCTGAAAAGGACATGCTGGTGAACCACATCATACAGCACTACCCTGTCTTGTTTGGACGGGCCACCCATGATCAGCAGGAGTGGACCACCCTGTGGAACAACCTAGTTCTCAGGGTCAGTGATGTCAGACTGCACAACTGCAGTTCTGAGCAGGTCTGGCATCATTGTTCTGATCTGCTTCACAATGCCTGTCAGTGTGCTGCTGCATTCCAGGGGGATCACCTCGCCACAGGGGGGGGCCATGCCATCCATCCCTCTAACATGTATGGAGAAGCTCCTAGCCAGCCTCATGGTACCTGCCCGTCCACATAGCCACCAACCGGCGGACACCTTTGTGGAGGTGGCTGCTACCCGCACAACAGCCAAAGAGCATGCAGGTAAAGCCACAGGGCACATCAGTAGACTAATGTTGCATATACATTCGCATCTGTACAGGTAGATCATGCATATCTCACATGTCATAGATATAATTTGTTGCTGCATAGTAGTAATACATAGATGTGCGTATGTCGTAGGATTGCGGACATGTACTGTTGGTGTATTGTAATGCTGCACCTACCCTGTAGCAATACCACAGGTGTGGACACTGACTTTGCATCTCTCACCCTCTTATGTAGGTCTGTCCAGTGTACCACCAAGGCAACAGCCTGTAGCTGGTGAGTATGGTTTATATAGATGCTTGCCAATACACCGGGCATGTAATGGCTATGGTATATTCCATGCACACATCTAACACACCTACCCAGAATGCATGGTGTACATGTGCAGATATTGTTGCTGTTAAATGCACAGCATCACAGTGGTGACCATGATGGGGTTTTGGAAGGGTATGTCAGACACCTGCAAGATAACTAACATCCTGTCATTGTGGAATATGTCTGCAGGGAGTAACATAATGGAGGGAGACATGGCCTACAGTAGGGTCATGTTTGGAACAACACCCATATACAGTGTAACACCAGTGTATATACCTGTAGGACAATGGCAACTGTTGCAGAGCTACACTATGGCATAAGGTATTACTGCTGCTCACATTATCAACTGAGACTAGGCTGTAACATGTGGTGTTCAGTGTATGAGACACTGCAAAGTGACACACGTGTAGGCCTTACTTGTTAAGCATCTGCAAAAAGGCTGAAGGTGGGGGGGTGCCAGCATGACACACCAGTGCACTGCAGCAGGGATCCTAAGGATGCTAAGAATGGCTATATCTGCACATACTCAAGTTCAGGAACTGTGGCAGACGTAACCTTACCCCCACAGCAATAGTGATGGCAGTGTATGAACACCAATGGATGTGCACATGAGTAGTCCTTGCAATCATACAGAATAGGGTGACATGTGTAGGGCAGACTGAACATACACTGGAAAATGTAGATGACCTACGCTAGTATAGCCCTGCCAGGAGTAGTGGCTGCTGTAGAACACATAACAATAGGTGCAACAGACCGTCATGATTAGGGTGTGCACACATATGCCCACATGGAGTGTATGCATTGCGGTCAGCATCTGCACACCTAACACATTCCGTAGACACTGCATGTGAAAATACAGGAAATATGTCACATATCAGGTTCATGTACTATTAAAGTATACTGTGGTGTGCTCCCATGGCAGAGCAAGGCTGGGTGCATCATATCAATAAAGGTGTGTACCCTCATAGCCATGGTATGCTCTGATGGTTGTCAGTATAATAGTATTGGATTGGTCATACATGGTCCACTGATGTTGAGAGTTGTAAATCAGACATCAGGCATTCACAAATGACATTTGTCCACATATCTTCTCATGTATGTGTTGCTGAAAAACATAGGGGCTGTGAGCATTAAAGCTGACATAACTGACACAGTACTACACATTCAGAAATGGGTTATACACCTGTGAGGTGTGGTGCACAGTACATGGCATGGTGCAGAATAGGTGAACAGCAGTACTGTGTACATGGATGCAGTGGTATCCAGAGGAGGGGGCATCACCTAGTGACACAGCACAAGCATCACACACATGTATACTACTGCTAGCATGGATTGACTATAGCTGCACTGCATGCTGTTGTGTTCCATATGTTATGCATGTTGACAGATGGGTAATAGGAGGACTGTGTGTACTATCATTGTGCAACCTCACCTTTATGTGTGTGTGCATCCTGGTGGGTAGTTAGTTTAAATGTAGGGTCACTCTGGTGAAGTGGAGGGAGGCTGAGGCATGTAGGATGCATGTGTACATGTGTGTGTGTGTGTGTGTGTGTGTGTGTGTGTGTGTGTGTGTGTGTGTGGCCATGAATGCACGTGTGATTGTGGGGTTGTTCATACAGCAGTACCTCCCTTTGTGATCGTGCAGTACATGGGCATGGACTGCCACATTACACCCCAAGAATACTTGTCATGTATGTAATCACAGGATAGCTGATAGTATAATAAGGTCTGTAGCATGGAACAGGCATTGAGTGGGAGGGTAGACACCAGGTATACCCTTAATATCTCATTCAGCAGAGAGGTGACTGACAACCCACATATGCAGCACTATAGATGCATTGGGGAAGTACTAGTCAACACCAGGGAGTGTACCATATATTACAGTTGTCACTTCATAGGCTGATTGAGCAGTATATCTGGCATGTACTGAGCAATACGTACACATGACACGTACACATGATATTATGGAGTGAACATGGTAGCCCACACATATAGGGGCCATGCTCAAGATGTCTGGGCATACACAGGGTGAACACTGAATGACAACAGTAAGGCCATTTAAAACCACTTCATACAGGTCAGGTAGGTAATGTAGTAACAGGTCTTGTGTTGTGATCACTTGTCTATGCATTTAGAGGACTGATATGTTAATGAGTGGTATGAATGTGTGTATGTTACCAAGTCTGATGCAAGATGGGGAACACATGGAAATATACGTGGGACTGTCTGTAAAGTCACGGACAGGTAGGTATTATGGTGGTGTGTGTGTGTGTGTGTGTGTGTGTGTGTGTGTGTGTGTGTGTGTGTGTGTGTGCGTCTGTGTGTGTGTGTACTGTTATCCAATGCTGTACAGGTCTTAAAGTGCATTTATTGTTTTCCCCCACAGGTGGCAAGGTGGGTCAGGTTCCCTCCTGCATGCAATCTAATGTTGGTGTTCATACAGACACTGAAGATGATGATAGTACTGTTGAGGCACAGGTGGGGTTGTTAGGGGCCGAAACAGTGCCAACAATTGAAATATCCCTTTTAGTCACCCCAACCCCGCACACAATTTCATTGTCTATACATACCCCATCACCAGTGGCCATAGCGGAAGGACAGCTGGTGTTTGGTTTCAGTGCACAGGAAAATGTGGCAACCATGCCTACTGTGGCTGATCGCAGCAGGCATAGCTGGATGTCCGGCAGAGCACCACATAGGCAGATTTCCCAGGGTGCTGATAGTAGGTCCGCTGGTCATCATGCCCCTGGCAGACGTGACACAGCTGGTACCAGCAGGTGCAGTTTCAGGCTTTCATTGTGACACAGGCATGTGTAAAATGTTACACCAGGCAGGGCTTGAGGCTGCAGATGTCTGCTCTCACATCTGCAAGTGACAATGCCCGTGAACTGGCTAGTGCCATCCGTGTGCTAACTGAGTTCATGGATAGATGGTCTGGTGAGATGATGGCCTTCGACTGTGGTCAGTCGATGCTTGAACATGTGGTGGGAGTGCGGCAATGGCTGCATGGATGTAGACCAGCATTGCCAACACCTGGCAGTCAACATGGACATGCTAGGACATCAAGGGGCTCCCGTAGTGGCAGTACCATCCCCGGCACTCCAGGTGGGTGCTGTCCACTCCACAACACTGCAGGCCATGAGCATGTAGTCCTGGCCAGTCCCAGGAGGGGCCTGGTTCTAACGGACATTTGTCATCATCAGGTGAGAGTAGCACATTGAGGTCTGTACCTGGATGTGGCCATGGAACCCCTGGCAGTCACAGTCCACATGTCCATGGCTAGAGGCAATGAACTGCACACCCTGCCAGGTATGGTCTGCAGCTGTCCATAAACACCTGTGTAGGGCAGCCACATGGCAGAACTATGTGCATGCATACACATACACACTATACAAACACACATAGGGCAACCCCATACCTATGCACATCACATCACCATGCCCAGTTCACCACAGTACACTCCTCACCCACACAGATGGTGTCAAATGTATGGCCCACCCTCGGCCTCTGGCAAACCAACAACACACCCTGTGCATATGATGATACCTGTGCCACATCCCTGTCATCCATACCATCAATGCAGGGACAAGCTAATATTGTTCTGATGCACATGGTGAGTGTACTACAATGTACCACAGTACTGCAGTGTAACTTGTTATAAGGAGTAAAGGGTAATGCATACATGTCAGGTAGTGTAGCCATCCAGCAATGTTGCATTATAGCTGTTAGTAACACTGGTTGATTGTGGTCTCTATAATGTTATTCATTTGTGTTGTAGGTGAACATGTGTCAGCATGAGGATGGTCTGCAGTCATATTCCACAACAGCTAAGAAAAAACAGTCTCTTGCACCAAAGTCCTCTGTACGTAGCAGATCCATGAATATCCAAAAACAAGCAAACAGAGGACAACCACGTCGAAAAAAGTACCATAAAACTTTATTTCCACAGATGAGCACTTTCAGGTCATATGCCCTTCATCAGATAACACACAGTATAAAACCTCACATATTTAAAATAAATATCAGCCTATCACGTTTCAATAAAAAGCCCTCCTTTTCTTTAGGATGGGTTTTAAAGGTATATACCCAATAATACCAGGAGACCTATTTGCTCCTAATCGCACTATCCACCTGGTTTCAGCACATTCAGTTTCATTTACCAAATTACCCCCTGGTGTTTGGAATCACAACCTGTATCACCATAAATAGAAATGAATGTGTAGGGTTATTCTTCACATGTAATGCCAAAGCATTACGCTCATCACCAAGTCTAATATCTGATAAATGTTTGTAAATTCTGGTCTTAAACATATTATTGGTTTTCCCCACATAGTAAGTTTCACATCCTTGACATACAGCTATATATACCAAATTCTTAGTTTTACCATCAGCATATCCTTCAAAAACATATTGTTTATTTGTCCTGGGATGTACAAATATTTGAGATTGCAATATGAAGTGACAATACTTACAGTGATAACATGGGAAGGTACCTTTACTATTAATCTTAATATTTCTCTTATTACTGGGTTCCTTACATAATATATCCTTTAGATTCTTATTCCTCCTAAAAATAAATTTCAGAGCATTCCCTATTTGTGTCTTAAGCTCTGGGTCAGTGTACAATATTTGCCAGTGTCATTTAATGATATCACAAATGTTGCCCACGTCACTGCTATAAGTGAGGACCATTTTAATGCCCTCACTATCATTTCCCTTGGTAAATGTTTTATTTTTATTTTTATTTACCACTTCATGCATCCTTCTATTCATCCATGGTTTAGCTGTATTCTTCCTCTTCATTTTACTATGATCTATTAGGGAGCTAGTCCTATCAGATTTATACCCTCTACCTATTAGATTCCGTTGGAAGCATTCCACTTCCTCATTAAATTTGTTATCATCACTGCATATCCTGGAAATCCTACACACTTGACCTTTAACTATGTTATCAAAAATGTGTCTTGGATGCATACTACTATAATGAAGCAAGTTGTTACACCAACATTCGTTCTTAAACAGTGACGTGGTAACTTTCCACATCACATCCCTTTCTATTCTAACATCTAAAAAATCTATATTACTGGTGGAATAATGAATGGTAAATCTAAAAAATGCAGAACTATCTTTTAAATACTGAACAAACATTTCTAACTGTTGTACATCTCCATCCCATATGAAAAAAACGTCATCTACGAAACGTACATAAAAACGCAAATATTGTGTCCATGCATGTGTAATATTAAATATAACCTGATCTTCCCAATGCGCCAATACCAAGTTGGCATACAAATTGGCACAGGGTGTACCCATGGCAACACCCTGATTCTGTCTATAATACATGCCCTGACAAGCAAATACGTTGTTTTCCAAAACTACTTGCAATAATTTACACACACATTGAACCTCATCATCATTAAACTGTGTTTTACAGCATAATCATTGTTCTATTGCTTGAACTCCATAAACATTGTCAATAACAGTAAATAAATTATTAACATCCAATGTCACAAACATTGACCTTGTCTCATTACTTGTTAATAAATATTCTGAAACAGAATCCAAAAAATGTGCTGTGTCCCCTAAAATCCTTGGAACATCCTCCACTATAGGTCTCAGTGTGGTCTCCAACCAGATGGATATGTGCTCTGTGACCCAACCCCTACCTGACACAATAGGTCTCAGGGGTGGGTCTTTACCATCATTATGAATCTTAGGGAGGGCTTTAAACATTGGTGTAACAGGATTTTGTATGAATAAAAAATCTCTTAGGTCCTCATTAATAAAACCTGCTGAATGCATGTTCCTAATAGAATTGTGTACTTTACCTACATGGTTATTAACCATGATGGGATTCATCCTAATAAAAGTATGCATGTCACTAAGCATCACATTTAATTTGGAGCAATACATTGATTTGCTCATTATAACAATTGCCCCCCCCCCTTATCTGCTTGTTTCACAATTATGTTTTTATTTTGTGTTAATTCTTGTAACACATTTTTCTGTTCAAGGGTTAAATTATGAAACTTTTTCTTCCTAAAACTATAAAATATTCTTCAAATTCTTGTTCACACATTCTAATGAAAACATTTAATGCTGGATTAAAAATTGGCATGAAAGTGGTAGGATGTGTAAGTTTTAAAACATTGCTTACATTTTCATTTGCATTACTAATAACATTTCTAGTATCCTGATACATCTGTTGTAACATCACATTTCTTGCGAAACTTAAAATATCTAAAATCACCTGACTGTACTCTGCTAGAGCCTCTGGTATAAACATTAGTCCCTTGTTGAGTACTTCCAATCTTATATCATCCAGAATAATATCTGAAATATTAACAACAATATCACCATTGTCACTGACCCCCCCCCCCAGTCATTCTGACACCTTTCGTCTCTTGTGTTAGTTTGTCTGCGATGCACTCCATCTGCGCACGTTCTTCTTGTGCACTGGTGCTGGCAGCATTGCAAAAGTTCTGCTGTAAACGTTAGAAACATTCTTTGGTCTAGCTCCCTGCATTAGTCCAACATTGCTGGAATCATTGTTAACAGAATGTCCTTGTCGTATTTCCTCCGTGTTGCAAGGCATACACACTGTGGTTGTTGTATGCGAGGGATTGACCGTAGAACCAGGAAGTGGAGGGCACGTACTCTGTTTACTATTGGTGGTGTTCTCTTTACGTGCTAGTCTCTCCTCCATTTGTTGGTTAGGGGCTGGCTCACTATTGGTGGCGCCCATATGCCTCTCAATAGTGTCCGCTCTACCCCTAGGGCAACTGAATATATTATTCAGGGAGAAATCCTTGAGATCTCGCTCTAATTTTTTGGCCTTAATTTGTTGTAATTTGCTGTCATACACTGATGCTGAGTAAAAAATATTATTTAATCTCTCCACCTGATGCTCCTCCGAAAAGCGATTCTCCATATCCTTTTGTAACTCCTGAATGTCTCTAACAAGTTGTTGTTCAATAGGGCTGAAGTGTTCTAGCAACAAACGTATGTAGGATAAACTAGTTTGCAGGTTAATTTACTGCCATTTGGCTAAAAGGTCGGGATACAGTTCACCCTTTGTCGGCATGCATAAAACCCGCATGCCCCTAGGGATTACATTATATTTCAGGCATGCCTCTAGATTAAATCTTTGCCACTGAAGCCGCTTCAGTCTCATAATATCTTTATACAGCTTCAGGGCCAACTCTTGAAATTCAGGCTTACCTTCATTATTCACCTCTGCATCAGAATACATATTAGTCAAGCGTTGTATGTCTAAATGAAGTAGGGGGTTAACTTTATGAAGCAAGTTCCTACCATCTGCTTCATTGGTCAATCTGTCCAACATTCCTCTAGGATTATAAGCCAATTCCAAACTTCCTTCATTAAACTCCGACATGTGTGCTAAGAGAAAGATACCAGTATACACAAAGCTAAGAAAAAGCAGTCTCTTGCACCAAAGTCCTCTGTACGTAGCAGATCCACGAATATCCAAAAACAAGCAAACAGAGGAGAACGACGTCGATAAAAGTACCATAAAACTTTATTTCCACAGATGAGCGCTTTCAGGCCATATGCCCTTCATCAGATAACACATAGTATAAAAGCTCACATATTTGAAATAAATATCAGCCTATCACATTTCAATAAAAAGCCCTCCTTTTCTTTAGGATGGGTTTTAAAGGTATATACCCATTAATGTGAGGAGACCTATCTGCTGCTAATCGCACTATCCACCTGGTTTCAGCACATTCAGTTTCATTTACCAAATTGCCCCCCCTGGTGTTTGGAATCACAACCTGTATCACCATAAATAGAAATGAATGTGTAGGGTTATCCTTCACATGTAATGCCAAAGCATTACGCTCATTACCAAGTCTAATATCTGATAAATGTTTGTAAAGTCTGGTCTTAAACATATTATTAGTTTTCCCCACATATTAAGCTTCACAACCTTGACATACAGCTATATATACCAAATTCTTAGTTTTACAATCAGCATATCCTTCAAAAACATATTGCTTATTTGTCCTGGGATGTACAAATATTTGAGATTGCAATATGAAGTGACAAGCCTTACACTGATAACATGGGAAGGTACCTTTACTATTAATCTTAATATTTCTCTTATTACTGGGTTCCTTACATAATATATCCTTTAGATTCTTATTCCTCCTAAAAATAAATTTCGGAGCATTCCCTATTTGTGTCTTAAGCTCTTGGTCAGTGTACAATATTTGCCAGTGTCGTTTAATGATATCACAAATGTTGCCCACGTCACTGCTATAAGTGAGGACCATTTTAATGCCCTCACTATCATTTCCCTTGGTAAATGTTTTATTTTTATTTTTCTTTACCCCTTCAT
This sequence comes from Protopterus annectens, assembly GCF_019279795.1. NCBI lineage: Eukaryota > Metazoa > Chordata > Ceratodontiformes > Protopteridae > Protopterus > Protopterus annectens. Next base: position 1,939,339,058 of record NC_056735.1, on the reverse strand, counting down.
GCATCCTTCTATTCATCCATGGTTTAGCTGTATTCTTCCTCTTCATTTTACTATGATCTATTAGGGAGCTAGTCCTATCAGATTTATACCCTCTACCTATTAGATTCCATTGGAAGCATTCCCCTTCCTCATTAAATTTGTTATCATCACTGCATATCCTGGAAATCCTACACGCTTGACCTTTAACTATGTTATCAAAAGTGTGTCTTGGATGCATACTACTATAATGAAGTAAGTTGTTACACCAACATTCTTTCTTAAACAGTGACGTGGTAACTGTCCACATCGCATCCCTTTCTATTCTAACATCTAAAAAATATATATTACTGGTGGAATAATGAATGGTAAATCTAAAAAATGCAGAACTATCTTCTAAATACTGAACAAACATTTCTAACTGTTGTACATCTCCATCCCATATGAAAAAAACGTCATCTACGAAGCATAAAAACGCAAATATTGTGTCCATGCATGTGTAGAATTAAATATAACCTGATCTTCCCAATGCGCCAATACCAAGTTGGCGTACGAATTGGCACAGGGTGTACCCATGGCAACACCCTGTTTCTGTCTATAATACATGCCCTGACAAGCAAATACGTTGTTTTCCAAAACTACTTGCAATAATTTACACACACATTGAACCTTATCATCATTAAACTGTGTTTTACAGCATAATAATTGTTCTATTGCTTGAACTCCATAGACATTGTCAATAACAGTAAATAAATTATTAACATCCAATGTCACAAACATTGACCTTGTCTCATTACTTGTTAATAAATATTCTGAAACAGAACCCAAAAAATGTGCTGTGTCCCTTAAAATCCTTGGAACATCCTCCACTATAGGTCTCAGTGTGGTCTCCAACCAGATGGATATGTGCTCTGTGACCCAACCCCTTCCTGACACAATAGCTCTCAGGGGTGGGTCTTTATCATCCTTATGAATCTTAGGGAGGGCTTTAAACATTGGTGTAACAGGATTTTGTATGAATAAAAAAAACTCTTATGTCCTCATTAATAAAACCTGCTGAATGCATGTTCCTAATAGAATTGTGTACTTTACCTATGTGGTTATTAACCATGATGGGATTCATCCTAATAAAAGTATGCATGTCACTAAGCATCACATTTAATTTGGAGCAATACATTGATTTGTTCATTATAACAATTGCCCCCCCCCTTATCTGCTTGTTTCACAATGATGTTTTCATTTTGTGTTAATTCTTGTAATGCTTTTTTCTGTTCAAGGGTTAAATTATGAAACCTTTTCTTCCTAAAACTATTAAAATATTCTTCAAATTCTTGTTCACACATTCTAATGAAAACATTTAATGCTGGATTAAAAATTGGCATGAAAGTGCTAGGATGTTTAAGTTTTAAAACATTGCTTACATTTTCATTTGCATTACTAATAACATTTCTAGTATCCTGATACATCTGTTGTAACATCACATTTCTTGTGAAACTTAAAATATCTAAAATCACCTGACTGTGCTCTGCTAGAGCCTCTGGTATAAACGTTAGTCCCTTGCTGAGTACTTCCAATCTTACATCATCCAGAATAATATCTGAAATATTAGCAACAATATCACCATTGTCACTGACCCCCCTAGTCATTCTGACACCTTTCGTCTCTTGTGTTCGTTTGTCTGCGATGCACTCCATCTGCGCACGTTCTTCTTATGCACTGGTGCTGGCAGCATTGGAAAAGTTCTGCTGTATACGTTAGAAACATTCTTTGGTCTAGCTACCTGCATTAGTCCAACATTGCTGGAATCATTGTTAACAGAATGTCCTTGTCGTATTTCCTCCGTGTTGCAAGGCATACACGCTGTGGTTGTTGTATGCGAGGGATTGACCGTAGAACCAGGAAGTGGAGGGCACGTACTCTGTTTACTATTGGTGGTGTTCTCTTTACGTGCTAATCTCTCCTCCATTTATTGGTTAGGGGCTGGCTCCCGATTGGTGGCGCCCATATGCCTCTCAATAGTGTCTGCTCTACCCCTAGGCCAACTGAATATATTATTCAGGGAGAAATCCTTGAGATCTCGCTCTAACTTTTTGGTCTTAATTTGTTATAATTTGCTGTCATACACTGACGCTGAGTAAAAAATATTATTTAATCTGTCCACTTGATGCTCCTCTGAAAAGCGTTTCTCCATATCCTTTTGTAACTCTTGAATGTCTCTAACAAGTTGTTGTTCAATAGGGCTGAAGTGTTCTAGCAACAAACGTATGGAGGATAAACTAGTTTGCAGGTTAATTTACTGTCATTTAGCTAAAAGGTCGGGATACAGTTCACCCTTTGTCGGCATGCATAAAACTCGCATGCCCCTAGGGATTACATTATATTTCAGGCATGCTTCTAGATGAAATCTTTGCCACTGAAGCCGCTTCAGTCTCATAACATCTTTATACAGCTTCAGGGCCAACTCTTGAAATTCAGGCTCACCTTCATTATTCACTTCTGCACCTGAATCCATATTAGTCAAGCGTTGTATGTCTAAATGAAGTAGGGGGTTAACTTTATGAAGCAAGTTCCTACCATCTGCTTCATTGGTCAATCTGTCCAATGTTCCTCTAGGATTATAAGCCAATTCCAAACTTCCTTCATTAAACTCCGACATGTGTGCTAAGAGAAAGATACCAGTATACACAAAGCTAAGAAAAAAACAGTCTCTTGCACCAAAGTCCTCTGTACGTAGCAGATCCACGAATATCCAAAAACAAGCAAACAGAGGACAACCACATCGATAAAAGTACCATAAAACTTTATTTCCACAGAAGAGCGCTTTCAGGCCATATGCCCTTCATCAGATAACACATAGTATAAAAGCTCACATATTTAAAATAAATATCAGCCTATCACATTTCAATAAAAAGCCCTCCTTTTCTTTAGGATGGGTTTTAAAGGTATATACCCATTAATACGAGGAGACCTATCTGCTCCTAATCGCACTATCCACCTGGTTTCAGCACATTCAGTTTCATTTACCAAATTGCCCCCCCCCTGGTGTTTGGAATCACAACCTGTATCACCATAAATAGAAATGAATGTGTAGGGTTATCCTTCCCATGTAATGCCAAAGCATTACGCTCATTACCAAGTCTAATATCTGATAAATGTTTGTAAATTCTGGTCTTAAACATATTATTGGTTTTCCCCACATAGTAAGTTTCACATCCTTGACATACAGCTATATATACCAAATTCTTAGTTTTACAATCAGCATATCCTTTAAGAACATATTGTTTATTTGTCCTGGGATGTACAAATATTTGAGATTGCAATATGAAGTGACAAGCCTTACATTGATAACATGGGAAGGCACCTTTACTATTAATCTTAATATTTCTCTTATTACTGGGTTCCTTACATAATATATCCTTTAGAAAGTAGTAAAATCCAAGTCCGGATTAATGTAAAAAAGAACGCTTTTATTTTATTTATTTATTCTTTTTTACATTAATCCAGACTTGGATTTTACTACTTTCCAGGATTTAACATTTGCTTCCTTGCTGCTGCCTGTTTGGGAGGTGACGTCCTTTTATATGTACACATGTGTCAATACTGGGGTGCATCACTGCAGGTGGTCATAGCTGTGTACCTAGCTATTGTCCAATGAGAGATGGGTTGTGTAGGGTTTGTGTGTACAGTGGTATCCTGCCACCTGCCATATGGCAGCAGGCAATCTATCGACAGACGCTACTGTAGTGACCCTCAGGGTGAGAGTGACATGCATCAGCCATTCCTCCAGGTGCCTCCTGCACATGGCCACTGAGGTGATCAAGTTGGCATGCATGCAACATGCATTACAACACATGGTTAGTGTCTGTGATAGAAACATGTACCCCAACATGTTCTGTTGATTGTTGTAGTGTAGTGGAGGTACCCGTGGCATGTGGTGTGTACAGTGTGTTATTTCCACTATGTGCCAGTTCTTACACAGCTTTGCAGACATGTCAGTGTCAATCAAGCTTAGGTTGCCTGTACATATCCCAGCTGGATACCTGCCATCTGCACATCTGTACAGGGACTACATTCATCAGCTTGGCAAGTAGCTATGCAGTAGAATGAATGTGTTGACAGATAGACGTTTGACAACAATATGTAAGCCATAACTACATGTTAGGAGTCCTTGCTAACATGTGCTGTACAGATGGTAGTCTACAGTTACATTCCACATGTCAGATCATTTCCCAGTAGGGGTTATATACTGTGACACAGCTCACAAACCAGGGATAAAACAGGGAGGCTTCAGAGTCCAGCTATGCCTGCAGGTATGCCTGTTGTCAGTACTACATTTAGCACTCTACTCTTTCCTGGGTAAGCACTGTCAACAGTAGTACTGCCATGATACACTATATGCCAGTGTGGCAGCACATACTATGGGCTACTACCCCTGTATGTAACACATTCACATGGATAACAGTGCTGCACAGGCCTCATATACATCTGTGTCCCACACATGACCCTCACATCCCTTGCTACTGTAATGACAGAACATAGGCACATGTATTGTACATGGCATTGCATACACATATTACAGATGTCATTACCCTGCTATGTTATCAGACTGGGTGGTGTGAACTGGTTAGCAGGACTAAGCCATGCTTAGCAGGCATCAGCATTGCTGCAATATAACAGCTAAGTTGATTTGTGAACTGGTAAGTGAACACCCGTACTTTTACCCATAGCTTACCACCATTTAGCTTCACGCAAACATGCTTAAAGCTGCTCAAAACTGCCTTAAGTACTCTGTATCCAACAGTCTTTGTTCTGCCTAGCAATAAAATGAACAGCCCTTGCAGGTCTTGAACCCAGGAGTTTGTATACTAAAGTCACAACATTTAACCACTATGACCACTGGGAAGACAGCTGTTGTTTTTCCAGTATATCTGTCAATACACATATTGATTAGTATTGAACAATTGCCTTTACTTCCACAATTGTGTAGTACTTGTTATTAATATGACTGTTGCATCACATATGTTGTTTTATCATAATGTACACATAGTGCATACATACGGTGAGATACATCTGGGAGAGTATACACAACTGTGAGGTTTACACATGACAGGAATATGGATGTATACATATAATAGGTTGATATATGTCTACATGTACATACACATGTATATTCATACATATGTCTGTATACACATCTGTATAGTGCAACATATATATGGCCATGTGTACATATCTTTGTATGTATATATATATATATATATATATATATATATATATATATATATAGCTATATATGTATGCACATCCTATGTGTAGAGATATGTCTATTTATGTAGATATATATGTAGATATCTATAACTATATGTGCATACATATCTATTCTGATATACCTATTACTGTCACTATATATGTAGATATCCACAAGTATATGTGCATATGTATCTCTAGCTGTATATGTGTAGACATATATTGCTATGTGTATGCACATATCTGAGTGTTTATATGTATATACTATATATAGAACATATATATGCCATATATATATGACATATGAGTATGACATACCATCTATTTATGTTGATATGTATATGTGTATATATCTATATAGACATATGGATAGGTATGTATACATATATGTTCTCCGTATGCCCTGAACATGGAGTGAAGCCCTACCTCAACCCCAATAGTCCCAACCTCTTAGTGCAAGGGGATGTCAGGTATGTATTGCAGCTATATATGTAGACTATTGCTATGTGACAGGGGTTGTCTTCACAGACATGTTGTGTGTGGGAGGTCACATCTGCTTTTAACATGTGTGCCATTAGCCACTGACAGACATCCTAAAGACATCATAGTACAGTACCACTGCTAGCACAATAATGATCCTGTGGACTACAGCAGAGATATGGCCAATAAATGTGGACAGTCTGACAAACTCTGGTCAGTCCAAAGGTATTTACAGAACCCCTTCGTGCAAGACATGTGGACCAAGGCTGACATTGGGGATGTTAACAGCCATGTAGATGGGTATATCATGTAAATACTGGTATACATTTGCTCCCATAGGTTATGCATTCACACACCCCTGTCTGTCCTGACACATACTAACCACTGGTATGGAGGTGCCATGGCCACCTACTACCCACTAGTTAGTCACATACATCTGTACAGCATCCCACTGCTTTGTCTGATATACATGACTATTATGGTGGCCTGGCAGCAGTACATCTGGCACGCATCTGGACATAACATCACACTGGTTAAGTACACTAAACTGCTAGGCATGTAACAAAGCATTGTGCAGGCTACAGGCAGACTTCCACAACACTGGCCTACATTTTTTAAATGGGAATACAAATGTACCTCCATATATTGCAGGCTCTACAGGCATGTCACAGCACAGAGTAACAGACACCTGTGTGAAAGTGCATAACCACAACCAATGTGAACACAGCCACATATGGTAAGCTAGCGTAATATTACAGTATATGGACTATCTGATCAACACCATCCTCATATGTACCACTCACCACTAACCCTACATATACGGGGCCACTACACAGTGTGGTCTGATGCCTCTCTGTGGTATGGAACATGTGTGTATTTGGCCCTACAAACATGTAAGTGGATAGGGTAAAATACAGTGGAGCACCATGTAACATCAGATAGAACACGACCAAGAACAATGACATATACCACAGTCTGTACACAGGCCAAGGTGCATATTCACAATACACACACTGGGTCGACAATCACCATGAGTACACAGACCTCAGTACTGTACACACAACCACAGAATGCCCAGGTTATGTCTTCAAATATAACTCTTACTATACATAACATGTGTAGCAGTCTGATAACTCCCAAACTTATCAGATATGATGTCAATAAATTATGGTGTACAGAACATATGCACCTCTTACTGCATGACATATGTACGAAGTTGAAATAGTTGTGGCTGGAGGTACAAACACAGGGCCAATATTGAAATGTTGCTGTGATAACCTCATACATTTCTTTTGTAACAGGGTTTGTTGTGCCATATGTCCTATGAGGGATATGAAGTCAGTAACTCTCATGTCTGTCACCATGTACTGACTGCAATCGTCACACTATGTTTCTGCAGTTCAGAGATAGATGCTCTTTGAGTAACACAAGAAAACAAAAGACACCACACACTGCCCAGTCTGCAGATGACCCTACAGATGAGGAGTTCCTCAGAAACATAGGACTGTCATGACAGGTGTTAAAACATGTAGACCAGCCATATTACACACACACACCATTAAGCCAACATTACTCCAAATGCAGAATAGCAACACTAACATTCTGTAGTCATGTCAGACACATCCCCCTCCTGTGTGTTGGCCAGTTTCCATAGTGTATGTTTTTAGAGGTAAATCCCCAATCCATCTGTGATGCTGCTTGCCAGTCAACAGATCTAGGTCCTGCTCACAGTGAATGAAAAGGCCCAACACCAACATGATATTCCTAGATATTGGAGTGTGTTTCCATGCAATTGGCTATGGGAATGTTACCACAGCTGTTCCACATGCAATCAGCTAGAGGAGGGCTGCAATTGTGGCAGGGGCCATCAGCTGATCATGAGCATCACTTACAAATCATATGCTGCTGCCTAAGAAAAGCAGGTGTAAGTCTCCATATCCACCAGAGAGGGAGTGCAAGAGGCAGACAGAGGCACATATAAGTCAGGGAGGGGGTGGGAGAGTAAAACCTAAGCATGTTTGTGTCACACACTTACTAGTACAGGGTATCAACCCCCTGACTGACTATATATTGCAATCACATGTCTATGCAGTTATTGGATGCAACACATAGCTTACATGTTAAGGAAGTTTCTTTTCAAATGTATATGTGATAGTGAATGACATCTGCAACAGTGATATGGTAGCGATACAGTAGGTGTAATACACGTGCCTGTCTGCATGAACAGGTAGCAGCGTCAACACAGCCACACTCTCTCAGGGACCCATACACATTGACACACTTGATAGTGTCAGGAATACACCTCCTCACTAGTTAGTTTGCCACAATACAGTACTGTGCAGGTATCACATGCACCACAGGGGTTATACAGAGGGTATATGGGTAAAGGATATGTGGAGGTGTCTGACATCAGACAGCATGCTTCAGTATGCCAATAGGGGTTGTAGTGAGTGTGAATGTGGTTAAAAGCATCATACACGACACACACACAGACACAGGGTGCCAGTACTGATATGCATGGGTGCATTGCTTCACTGGTGTATGTAGAGGTTGACTGTGCCAGAAGGCTATACAAGGCAAGGTGATGCATGTACCTTGGCATCAGGCGACATGACAATGGTCTGCAGTGTGGCCCGGGGTGTAGTGTCTGGAGTGACCCACACAGTGAGTATTGTATTCACCATCCAGTCACCTGGGTAACTATTGTGTGTGGCCATTGCTGTGCATTGCTTGCCATGTATATGTTCTTTAGGCCATGACATGGACAGTGTCTGGGATGTGCACACATCCCAAATGCATGTACAGTGACATGTGGAACTGTACCTTGGGTGTCTGGCCCATGTTGTGTACACAGATTGTTATTATCAGATGTGCCGGTCCTGGCCTCATGTGGTTGGAACTGGTAATGGACAGCAGGTTGACCCTGCACCTACATTGATAGCATGATACAGGTATTCTCTGGTGTCAGTGGCATCTGTCCATACAGGGCATGTGTTTAAGGCATGGTATGTCCTTTGTGGGTCATATCTGATGGCACCACAGGTGTTGCAGATGTCCAGTGGGGAACATAGTGAAGGCACACTGTCTCCATGTACGTGCCTATTGTACTGATGGACAGGGTGTCATGCCCTATGTAGTCCAGTGCAGTCTCACCATGGTTACTATCTGTGGGCAATATGTAGGGTACTACCAACATAGTGGTTGTTGCCTAGGCAAGTGTGTTTGTGTATGAGACATGGGTTGAGAGTGTTCTCTGGGTAACAAAAGGGTTACTAACTTTGTTCACCATGCCTTGGTGTCACATGCAGGGGTATGGATTGGAACCCCAGCCTCTCAGCTATTTCACATCTGTTATCCTTGGATGGCGGACACTGTGACATATAATAGGGCCACCATATAAGACATTTGCAAAACCCACTCCACAATCAGTACAGTTGTTATGCATGCAAAGCCAGCCCCACACAGGACATGAATGACAAGCACAGACACACACCTTCAATGCTGGGGATTAGAAATCCTACCTAATTAGTTTATTACACTACATTGCTATGCAGTTATAGGACACAGCACAGAGATTACTGGAGTCCTCCTTCTCCCATAGGTGTATTTCACAGTGAATGACATCAGTAGGCTTGCCAAAGTAGGGAATTTGAATGCCATATGTGGGACTAGAACCCTTACTAGAGTACTATATTACACTACAGCATTACACTGTTAGAGGACACACCATGAAAGTTACTGGTCTACACCTTTCCCAAAGGTGTATTTCACAGTGAATAACATCAGCAGCTTGCCAAAGTAGGGAAGTTGAATTGTAGTGAATGTGACTAGTCTAAAAAGCATTGCTCCCTATACAGAAACACACACACAAACATCCACACTTGCCATGTGTTGGAATAGAACCTGTACCAGAGTATTATACCACACTACAGCATTACACTGTTATAGGATGCTCCACACAGATTTCTGCGTTACATCTTTCCTAAAGGTATATTTCACAGTGAATGACATCAGCAGTCTTGCCAAAGTAGGGCATTTGATCTGTAGTGAGTGTGACTAGCCTAAAATGCATTGCTCCCTACACAAACAAAGGAACACTCACACAAACATCCACACTTACATGTCTGGGACTAGAATCCCTAACAGAGTACTATATCACACTACAGCATTACGCTGTTATAGGACACACCATGGCGATAACAGTGCTACACCTTTCCCAAAGGGGTATTTCACAGTGAATGACATCAGCAGCCTTGCCAAAGTACAGTATATGAGCTGTATTGAGTGTGACTAGCCTAAAATGCATTGCTCCCTACACAAGCAAAGAAACAAACACACAAACATCCACACTTGCCATGTGTGCGACTAGAACCCCTACCAGGGTATTATATCACACTACACATTATGCAGTTATAGGACACGCCACAGAGACTACTGGGCTGCACCTTTCCCAAAGGTGTATTCACAGTGAATGACATCAGCAGCCATGCCAAAGTAGGGCATCTGAATTGTAGTGAGTGTGACTAGCCTAAAAAGCATTGCTCCCTACACAGACAGAGACACACACACAGTTGCCATGTCTGGGATTAGAACTCCTACTTAACTAGTTTATCACACTACAGCATTATACAATTATAGGAAGTGCCACGGAGATTACTGAGCTGCACCTTTACCAAAGGTGTATTTCACAGTGAATGACATCAGCAGCCTTGCCAAAGTAGAGCATTTAAATTGTAGTGAGTGTGACTAGCCTAAAAAGCATTGCTCCCTACACATAGAGACAAACATGCAATTGCCATGTCTTTGATTAGAACACCTACGTAACCAGACTAGTGCATTACACATTTATAGACTACACCACAGAGATTACAGGGCTACATTTTTCCCAAAGGTGTATTTCACAGTGAATGACATCAGCAGCCTTGCCAAAGTAGGGCATTTGAATTGTAGTGAGTGTGACTAACCTAAAAAGCATTGCTCCCTACACAGACAGATACACACAACTGCTACATCTGGGATTAGAACTTTTACCCAATTAGTTTACCATACTACAACAGTACAGAGTTATAGGATGCACCACAGAAATTACTGGGCTACACTTTTCCCAAAGGTGAATTGCACAGTGAATGACATCAGCAGCCTTGCAAAAGTAGGGCATTTGATATGTAATGAGAATGACTAGCCTAAAAAGAGTTGCTCCCTACACAGGCAGACACACACACACACACACATACACACACACACACACACACACACACACACACACACACACACACACACACACAGACACACACACACACACACACACACACACACACACACACACACACACACACAGAGTTGCCATGTCTAGGATTAGAACTCCTACCTAACTAGTTTATTACACTGCAGCATCAAGCAGTTTAAGGATGCACCACAGAGATTACCGGGTTACTCCATTCCCAAATGTGTATTTCAAAGTGGATGACATTAGCAGGCTTGTCATAGTAGGGCTATGGGGAGGGCAGTGTGTGTGCATGGGCCATAATCCATTCATCTAGATGTTGACACACCACATGCAGGCACATGCAGGCTTATATTCCGCAGGTACATGTATGCAGCTGCTAGATGACAACTGCCTTGAACATTCATGTTGCACAGCTAGCACGTGCACCACATAGTCTTTAATGCTGGTGGATACCAGTGGCTAATTTATACAGTGAGTGACATTTACACATCCTGTGGTTGTAGCCATTTGGCTGTGTGTTAGGTGAGACAGGCCTCATGATGGATGTATTTTTGTCATAGTCACTTTCTTCCACACATCTATGTAGAGATGTGTGTACTGAAGAGTGTATGCACTAACATCTGCAACTGTCACATATGTATGGTCCACTGTTGTTTGCAGACATGGGCTTCATTTGTTTAAGCATGTGGGGATGCGTGGATCCATTCCAGGTAGTTTGTACTCCAGTGTAGACCATTGTATTGTACACCTACAGGTAGCAAACTGTTTCTGCAGGGTATCCATAGATCATTTGGCAATATGGGGGCAAATTGTGCAAGGGATAGTGTGTACTGTAAGTGATTGTGTCTGTGCTGCTTCTGCTACATGTTACTGGTGTTAGCAGAGATATTCAGACATGTGTACTGTTATACACTGTGATGTTTTATGTCTTCAAGTACTGTCAGGTGGACATTTTTGCTCACAGTGATATCCTGGGGAACAAGGATGAATGCAGCTGTGTCCGGTATTGTGGGAAAATGCCTATATATTCATGGTAAGTTATGCCATTCTGAAGGGGGAGTTGCAGACACTTGCAGCTGGGTCTGTGTATCTGGTTCAGCACCTTGGTACAGTGCTGGCAGAGGATCCCATACTTGTACATCCATCGACATGACAGTATGGCCTTATCTTACTGTGGCAATACCTCACAGCTGTACAGATTCACACTGGTTACCCAGAGGCAGTGGCCATGAGTCATGACATTACCCCTATTGTGGTATACAGGCAGGTTTGTAGCCACCTATTTATGTGTTTGCAGCTAGGGATAGTGCGTGCACACAGTTGTGTGTTGGACCTTGCACATTCTGTGCTGCCCATGCTCCTCCCCCTTCTATTATTCGATCCTTTCCATACATTATGCATACATTTTCTGATACTTTCCCTAAGGTTATCACCTCATCACAGCTGTGTTCTGGTGTTGGCCCACAGTTTATGCAGTGGGACATGGTGGAAACGTTACTGTGGTTTGTCCACATGGCCTTGCATATGGCTTATGTGGAGTGTGTTATGTTGTTATTTGGGTGTCCATGACATGACATGCATTAGCGGTACATGTGAGACACATGCTTTTGGCAGAAGCCTGCAGGCCATTTGGTGGTTATGCAGGCCAGGTGTGGCAAGTTGTTGCATTCTGTCAGTCCTACAGTCCCAGACCGCCATACAGTATATTCCCCTGGGGTGACAGGGTAGGTGCGCCAGGTGTTCATGCCAGTACTTTCTATCAGTATTGATCAGGTGGTGTGGATGCTGGCAGGGTGCTAACTACAGCTAGGGACACACCTGCATGGGACACCTGCACTGCATGCTGCATTCTTTCACTACTGCCGTATACAGGTTGGGGTCATATTGTATCCATTCTCAACAGCAGGGATATGACCAGAGAGGTACCTACGGGTGGTGTTTGGGTGAGCTGGGTGCATGCATGCTATGGACACTACTTGCATCTGATGCACAGATATGCATGGGACATTCCAGTTATGCTGGCATGTGCAGGTACATCAGCTGTTTCCCAATACATCAGTCCTACCACCTTTGTGATCTACAAGTGTTTGGTCAGACGACACCGGTATACCCTACTACAGGCCCAGGTAATGTGATGCATGCCTGTATGTATAATTCCAAGGGTGTGTCCATTTCACAGTTACTCATTATATACTGTATGTCTGGGGTACTTTCCCCTGTGTACTGCTTGTATATCTAGTCCAACAGCCATGCCATGTCAGTCTTTCAGATGGTGACAAATATTGCCACCATACATTTACAATGGCTTACTGCTAGCATGTGTTATACTGGTTGGAATTGTCTTTGGCTCTGCAGTTGTAAGGATTTGGCCCTGTCATCAGCAGTACTGGGCAATGGCCACCTGGTCATACCTCAACATGCATACATACTGACTACTCTCACACAATATGAAACACACACTAACCTAGCACACACAAACCTGCATATTGTACAAATGCTATAATCTATCCTGCTACCTTGGCCACCTCTGGGCATCTGTGCTCCACAGGTATTATAGCTACACATACATGCTACTATATTTCTACATAGGATCAGGGGGTTACGCCTGACACTTACTACATATCTACATAGGATATGGGGTACACACCTGACTGATTCTACATTGCTACACAGGATTGGGGGGCACACCTGACTGTTACTACATTTTTACATATGATTGGGGGGGCCCACCTGATTATTACAACGTGTGTACATCGGATTGGGGGGCACACCAGACCGGTACTACATTTCTATATAGGACTGGGGGGGTACACCTGACTGTTACTGCATGTCTAAGTAGGGTTGGGGGCACACCTGACTGTTTCTCCATTTCTACACAGGACTGGGGGAGGGGGGCACATCTGACTGTTACTACATTTCTACATAGGATTGGGGGTGTCACACCTGTCTATTTCTACATGTCTACACAGGACGAGGGCACACCTGACCGTTACTACATTTCTACACAGGATTGGGGGGCACACCTGACTATTTCTACATTTCTACACAGGATGGGGGGCATACCTAACTGTTACTACATTTCTGTACAGGATTGGGGGGCACACCTAACTATTTCTACATTTCTACACAGGATTGGGGGGGCGCACCTGACTGTTTCTACATTTCTACATAGGATTGGGGGTGCACAGCTGACACTTGTACACATTTGCTATGCCTGTACTGGTGTGTCAGGTACTCCATTTCATTCTGTATTCTAACCTATCATGCTGACTAGAGGAATAGCAGTGTACTATAGGTCTTAGGGTTGATTGACCTACATATCAGTTTCTGACTTCCTACCCTTCAGAACTAACATCCCACTGACTGACCTGATGTAGTCTGTCTGTGTAGGCCTGGGGGAGCGGTTACCCACAAGCATCATCCAGAGACCTTGTTACAGCCTTTGTTTGTGTTTGTCTACACCTGTCCTGCTGGCTGAGACTGTTGTTGGGTATGTGAACCTCCCTGACTGGCATGTGTGTGTCATATGGACACATATGTGGCCCAGCACAATTCCTGCAGTGGGTTTTGTCACCATGTGTAGTAATGGCTACTAAGATGACACCAGTATTTGTTACAGATCTCCTGCTACCACTGTAGGTGTCTACTATCTGCTGGCATCCCATTCAGCCACCTGATTCCCTTGCATGCTCACATCCATACCATAGATACAAGTAAGAACACATACTACTCCAATCAGCAATTGGTAAGGAGAGTGACAAACCTTGTTGGTGTGCCAGTATTGAGGATGGTGGTGGGGGCTGCTTATGTTGGATGCACATAGTACACTCCCTATACATGGTTGAGCACAGGTAGTGTCATGTTTGGCATCCCTTTTACTGTATGTGTGAGTCAGAGAGAGGTGTCATTCCCTGGGTCCCTACTGTGTCAATGTATGTGCTATGTGTTGCCTCTTTGCCAAGGCCAGGGCATACTGGGCACACCTCCATCTGCCTACTGGGGCAGGCTCAGGTTTTTCCTACTCCAAGTCACTCTGTGCCTGTGTAGGCCTTGGCACTGGTGGGGGGGGGGGCTGTGTGGCGCTGCCCTGTGCTGTTCCTGCTGCAGCTGTTTCCGCAGGATCATATTGTGTAGCATAGCAGATGCAATAACAATTTGGGTACATGTAGCTAGTGAGTACTGCAGGGCTCCACCAGATGTGTCCAGGCACCAGAACTGTGACTTGAGCATCCCAAACACATGCTCTATTATAATTCTGGTCTGTGCGTGTGCCTCATTATGGTGTTCTTGTTTGGGTGTGTGTGCATTTCTGATGGGTGTCATCAGCAGCAGCTCCAGTGCGTAACCAGCATCCCCCACTAGGTGACTGTAAGGGATGTCTCCATTGGCAAATCTATGGTACAGCTGTGTCAGATGCCAGATGTGGGAATTGTGATAGCTTCTAGGGCAGCCAGCACACACATTCATTATAATGCCATGGGCATCGCACACAAACTGGCAGTTGAAGGAGAGGAAGCCACCCGCTCACCTGGTGGTGCTTTGATGCGCATGTGCATGCAGTCTATAGCACACACCACCTCAGGGTATTCTGCTATTTGGTGGAAGAGATGCATATTGCTGGCCAACCCCTCACGGGTGTTGAGGAAATATACGTGCTCACCGGCATGTGCTGACATGGCATCCAAAAATTGATGGAGTACTCTGGATGCTGATGTCTATGAGATCCCCATGATATCTCCAGTTGGGCTTTGGGAGGTACCTGTGGCTAGTATTCCTAGGCCTACGCATACCTTGGTATCCACTGGGATGGATTCACCTCTGTTAGTTCTGTGTGTCAGGCATGGCCGGCACAGCTCAACAATTTGCTGTAGGAGGTCCCTGTCCACCTTATAGCTCTCCACTATCTCCAGCTCATGTAGTCCCTGGTAGGTTACCTGGGTCTGTTCACCCTTCTGCGTCACCTCACTGTGGGTTGGTCAACAGCATTCTCATCCTCACCACTCTCAGACTCTTTCACATGTTGATGTCTGATAGCTGCTGCAGCCCCTATCATTCTGTTGTTTTTGTTTGTTAAAAGTTCCCCACTTGTATACACTGGTGGTGTAGAGTATGTGGGAAAAAAACAGGGAAAGGTGTTTGCATAGTTTATAGTAGTGTTCCAGGCTGGGCTGGTCTGCTGCCTGTGTAATTTGCTGATTCTGATACATTTTACCTGCCAGCTATGCTAGTTCTTCCTGATTACCTTCCTACTGCTGTTTTCTCTTCCCATTGCCTTCCTGTTTAAGCCTGGGGATGTGCCGCACAAACACAGTCCTCAAAAGTGCACAGAGCTGCTATTTCCTCGTTTACTTCTTTTTTTTTTTTCCCTTTAAAACCTGGTGTGTGGCACACACACCTGCTTAGGCAATGTAAAGATTGCTAGGCATCCAAAGACACACCCCCTTGTTTAGCTCTGCTAAGCTAAGGGAAAACCTGAGTCACAGCACTCCAGTCCACTTACAGTATGCCTGACAAAACCCCCTATGATGTCAGCTAACTCCTAGGCCTGCACCAAGCTATACTTGCTTACACTGTTGGGTTCTGACTAGCATGCAGGGGAAATCTGGGATTCAGTATCATTCCCCTCATTTGCATAGGATTGCCTGCTGATGGATAGTTACATGTCCCACACTGAGCCTCCCCCTTAGCAACCATTATTCACTTGCCATGTTGTCTTCTGCCTGCCATTGAGTATAATGGCAAAATAGTGATTTTGCTTAGAATGCTTATTTTAGGGGTTTTTCTTATTTTCTGCCTGATTCCATTTGTGTGCCGCTGCCCTACGCTTAAACAGCCGAGATCGGCTAAAAAAAAATAAAAGTTGATTTTTTTTTTATTTTTGCAACTGTTTTCCATGCCAGTGACCTTATATTTGGACATTGGCATGCTTACTACATAATATCCTTCCTTTATTTACAGCTGTCATGGCTCCGTTTTGTAGTTTGCAGAAATGTACTCAGTTACTGGCGGAGTACATTGCACGTCCAGTTTCCAGCTTCTTGGATCACAAATTCACCTTATTTGCATGGATTTCTCCTGCAAATGGGGTAATTTGTATACAGGGGCTGAGTCCATGCAGGACTAGTGCAGGAGTGCTCGTGCACATCCCTACAGCTTATTCCTGGACTGCATGGCAGACATATTGCCTGCTGGAGCTCCTGCATTAGTCTTGCACACCGTGCAGGTCTTGCTGAATCCGGGGGCAAGTTAAGATACTGTTGACTACTGCGATTGTATTATTTTTTGTCAAACTTTAATACGCATCCTGTAAAGATATGTGATGTTTCCTTACAATTAATAAACAGTAATGATGGCTTTTTTATATAACATTGTATGATGTCTGCAGTTTGTCCATTTGTGTTGGTATAGAAGGCATATCAGTTGTTATCTGAAGGATCCTCATCTCATGTTACATGCTTTTATAGCAACATTTCTCTGATGAAGTGAATACATTGAAATATTTTTCTGTTACTATTTACAATGTAAAGGTTACATTCTAGACCAAAGGTGTGTTAATCCTGCTGTATATGCCTGACATAAACAAAGGTTATCTCAGTTGGTAACAATTTCATTTCATACACTTGACTCATTGTTAATGTTGCTATCTGTTCTGAAGTTACACATTTATTCATCCTTAGTCAGATTTGTCATTGTGTGTTGTTTGTTTTGTGGGGTTATAGTTATGTATTAGATGTGTTTACTCATGTAGATCAGTTAGTTACTTTTTAATGTTGCCTGCATAAATTAATATTTGTTTTCTTACCAATCACTGTTTATTTTTCATGATATACATAGTTGTGTTTTTACTCACATACAGGGATATGGCTCATAAAGAAAATCTGACCCACCTAAATCTGCATTCTCAGATACCAAGAATGAGGAATTAGTGCAGGCCCTCCATCAACATGTTGATGGATCACGCCTTTTACAGAAGGCCTTAGATGGCAAGCCATTCTGTGACTTCATCTAATGGCAAGTGGTCAATGATGTCAATGATGTGGCTAGCCATGGGGATGAGTATGAACAGAGCAGACAATAGGCCAGTGACATGATCTCCAAGGTTATAACACAGGAATGGAGGAATACTGGTAGTGGTCCTGCTACTGAACCACCACGCACTGAGATGGAGGAGTTCCTGTACACAGTAAAGGAACAAGGCAGCTCATTGGGGGTTCACAGGGTAGTGCTTGGCTTAGGTGCAAAGGTGGAGGATGACCAAAGGATAGATACTGGTGAAACTCCAGGTATGCCATCAATTATCATTTATATATAAAGAGAAAGAGAGGAAAGAGGGAGGATGGATTGAGAGAGAAGATAAAGAAATAAGTATGTAAAATTTGTATTTATAATCATAAGTATGTGAGGTTGGTCTATCATGTGTCATCCCTCTTTCCATATCTACTTTATCTGTCTAGCCACATCTGGTAATGATGTTCCATGACCACCTGCAAATGGTATGGCCATATCTTTTAATTTTATGCAATTTATCTTGAAGTCTATAAAGCAAACAAAAAAAAAACTTGAAATGTACTTTAATTCTTTTCTTTTAATTGCACTTGTGCTTTTTATTGCCTAATTCAGGGCTGTGAAGCAAACTCTGATAATTTTTTATTATGTTTTATTACTCTAATCAGAGATGAGTCTGCCTCTTGCACTGTGGAGTACCTCCTGCCTGATGTCGGAGTATTAGTAGTTTCTGATGATGCTAGTGGTGATGAAGAGGCACAGTCTGGAGTTGTAGATTTTCAGTCTGACACTGAAGTTATGGGTCCCACATCCCCTGCCCAGAGTTTGGACACAGGCAATAAGCCTACTGATATCCATGGCACAGAGCCGTCTGACATAGGACAGGTTGATCAGGGTGGTGTGGTTACTCCAGCTGATGAGTTGGCATAATCTCCCCCAGCCATTGTAAGGTTGAAGTACAACACAGGAGTGTCAGTAGATGTGCTTGGAGGAGGTATGTTTGCTGCTATACCATAATGTTGGTGTGTCAGTAGGTGCTGACTCATTGTATGTGTAGGGCAGTCACAGACGTATAGGTCCATCCCAACAGGGCCTCAGAAGAGATATTCAGAGTAATGAATGGTGTGCATTATGATGTGCAAGCCTGCTAAACAATGTGGTAACTGTTTGGACTGGATAAATAACACACTGCATCATGCAGTGTTTTTAACGGACTGTCTACTTGGGGAAGATCAGCATGTACATGGCCAGAGAACCCCTACATCATCAGGTGATTGACAACATGCCTATGCTAGATATCACTTCTGTAGTGGCGTTACTTCCATTGCTCCATCAGTAATTGAGGTGTCACACCCAGACATGGTAGACCACATGTTTATTGTTTTGAATGTGGTGATGATGACATCTTTTCCCACATACATCATTCACATTCAGGTGACACCCTGACTTCTAGGCAGGGTCATGGAACTAGCAGTGCAACTCCTAGCAGAGGTAACTGTCATAGTTGTGGGCAGAGATGGTCAACTAAGTCCTCTACTATGCATGGCTCACACCCATCCAGGATGACACAGCATAGTGAAAGCACAAGCACTTTGATTGTGCTCCTGCAAACTCACATATGGCAGTAGATATCTTCACCATCCCACCACACACACACACACACACACACACACACACACACACACACACACACACACACACACACACACACACACACACACTCAGACACTCACACACACTCACACTCACACACACACTCACACCCTCACTCACACTCACACTCACACACACTCACACACTCACACACACACACTCACACACTCGCACACACAGAGACACATGTATCTAAGCATTAATATTGAATGATTTACATCTGTTGCTTCTGGCTCTGATAATGGATTCTTGATGTTAATCTGATTTCTCACACACACACACACACACACACACACACACACACATAACATCGAGATACATCCACATAGTGTCAGCTAACATTTTTTTCTCTTAAACATAAACTCTTGTTTTGTTTGTGATTGTTTTTGTTCAGCACATGATGAGCTAGCAGTGCTGAAGATTATAAAACATTTTAAAATAAAATCAGATGCTGAGTTCCTGGACATGAGCCACCTTAGAGCTGTGGACCTGGGTAAATGAATTGTTCACAATACCCCTACTGTAATCTGCCCTCTGTGTTTTATGGTGACTCTCATAACTGCATTAGTCTTTTGACTTTTAAAATTGCTTGACAATCTACAACATTTCAGTACTGTCTAGTTTAAACTATGTAGGTGGCCTGACTAATGGACTGCCTAGATGTCTGCATTTAGAGTAACAAATATAGTCAACTACTTTTAAAAAAAGGCTGTTGCCATATAAAATACAGCACACACAAAATGTGAAATACCTCATTATTCAAGCAGGCCCTGTTTACTGAACCTTGACATACTAGACATAAAGAGTGTTAGCAGTTTTGTATCACAGAGAATATAAATGTTATGTTGACAACCATTTATATTAAGGCACACTGAACTTCTAATATCAGCTATTCCAGAGCTCTTTTTTTTTGCAAAAAGAACAAAACAAACAAAAGCAAACCAAAAAAGAATGTCTGATGAAATGAACATGCAGCTGTATTAAAGTCTTCTTATGTATTATGGACAAAGAGAAGGCATCCACCAAGCTTCAATTACTGTGTTACAAAAGTTATGAAAGTGCAATTACATTATAACAGCATTCCCTGATGTCTGATGCACGTTGTCTGCAGTTACAAATGTTGATGGTCTATTTGATAAATCAGCTAATGTGTTTAGGTCAAACATGCAAACATGCATTTTAACTTTAAACAGTGGAATATAGGTTGGGTCTTTCCTTTCCTTTCCTTTCCTTTCCTTTCCTTTCCCTTCCTTTCCTTTCCTTTCCTTTCCTTATGTTAGTAACAACTTAATCAGCAGTAGCTTGGGTGGTTCCATCAGACCTGCAAATCTCAGTAGATGTTGGCACAGGACAACTCCAGGTACAAATCATGTGCTAGTAAGGTGTGGCTTAATTCTGTAGCACTTGTAAACATTAACATTAAATGTTACAATACACACATCTCTGCATTTGCCAGCAGCTCTGTGTGCATGAAAGTGACTGTGTCACTGTTTGTTATTGGCTTCTTCTCCTCATCCCTCCTTCTCAGTTTTGCCAGTGCCGTTTGGCCTCCAGGCTCACTCAACTCCCTACCCTACCCCCACTTCACCCCCACCCTCAGCACCTCTACATGTATACCCTCATAACCACTCCCACTCTAGAATTAGCTTATCACAGCAGACCACACCCTATTTAACATCACTATTTTCCCCATTATCTCCTCTATTCTTGTAAATTGCACTCTACACCTGCAATCTACCACACTCGCTACATCTGTACTCATCCCACCTCACACCAAATATTATCTATACCAGTACTAATCCCTCCCAAACATACCACTCACCCCACAATCTGACACAATCCCAAGACCTATTATGATATTCAAACCTACACTAACCATAAACTTAATATGTCTCCCTTTCTTCCTCTCCTGCTTTCTCCACCTTACTAGTCTCTCTAATATATCTTGTCCCCCCTTTCATACAACCTCCATTATCCTCAAATATGAATCTTTCATTACACCCTATATTTCTCCACACCTCTATAATTACAATGACTCTCATTTCTTTATCAGAAAACTTCTTCCTCAGATCTCTAACAAAGTCCCCATCCCTTACATTCTACACCATAATTGCTTCCCTGCCCTCAACCCTAAGTTTAAAGACTCTAAACACCTTTCCTCCTTCCTACTTCTAATAATCTCAATCATCTTCTCTGGTAACATCCATATCAACCCTGGACCCTCAGCCAACCAGGGCAATAAGTCACACTTACCATCTTGCTCTTCTCACCACAAATCTGTCCTATTTGCTGCAATAAACACCCAAAGTTTATACAACCTAACTTTCATGCCTGGCTCTCCCACAGCCATTCAGACTTTTTTTCTATCTCTGAAATATGGCTGAAACCTCAAATAAAAGACCCTGAAATTATTCCTCCCAACTACAGAATTATAAGAAATGACAGAACCCAAAAGAAAGGTGGTGGAGTAACCATACATGTCTCTTCTTCCCTAACAGAGACTCCCTATACCAAGCCCATATCCAAATTTGCTACAGCTGAGCTAATTCTCGCCCTACTAAAGATCAACAACAACAAAAGCATATGCACAGCTGCCCTATATATCCCACTAGGTAACAATATCCCCATTCTTGAGGATATTCTATCTTGGTTCTCATCAAATATACAAAATTAAACTATACTCCCAGGTGATGTTAATATAAACTGGTCTGTTATAAACTCACCCACAACCTCTCAGAATATAAACTTTTATAATTTCACTCAACTAATCAATTCTCCTACTAGACCTACTAAAGATAGCATTTCTGGTAGTATTCTGAACTGTATACTAGTATCCCACCCCCATATGATCTCTGACAATGGTACTTACCTGACTCACTTAGTAACCATCTCCCTGCCTTTGCATGTCATACAAATTCATCCCTCTATTTATATCACAATTATATCTCAGTCCATTCTCTGAAAAACTTCAATCCCAAAACCTTTTTTGACTCTTCAAAACACATGAACTGGAACCCTCTAAAAACCCTTCCTCTAGACAATGCTGTTACTTACTTCAGTACTTCATTTATTAACCTACTCAGCAGTTTTGCTGCCCTAAGATCTAAAAGGATCAAATGCAAAACTGCCCCTTGGCTAACCAAAGAAATTATCTTCCTCATGCATCTCCAAGATAAATCATAGAAACATTACCAAAAATATAAAACACCGAAGTCCCTGATGGAGTACAAGCATCTTCGTAATAGAGTAAAAAAACACATTGCCACAGACCGAAAATCCTATTACTCAATATTACAAAACAATCATAAATCCAACCGTAAAAAGTTCTGGCACAGTATCTCTGCACTCCTCCATCCTGGTAAAAAAGACAACCCCTACCCAGATCCTAAATCTTCTGATCTCTCCTTAGCTACCCAATTTAACTCCTTCTTTATAGACTCTATAGCCAAGCTCACCACATCTTTCCCTAATAATATGTCAGGCCGGACCCCACCCCCCTCCACTAACTCAGCCTATTCTAGTTCCACAACAACTCAACACCCCCTTTTCTCTATCAAACCTATTCCTATTACTACCATAAAAAAAAATCTTCTATAAAAATTGAAGTCATGCTCACATGCCCCAGATGATCGTCCATCTAACTTCCTTAAATTAGCTGCCAGTGACATATTTTTCCCCTGATAAACCATTCCATCCAAAATCTTATGTGCCCCTCCTCTGGAAAAAAGCCTTCGTTATTCCTCTCCACAAAGGAGGCAACAACACTGATATCTCTAATTACTGTCCAATATCCATTCAATCTCCCATCTCTAAAATTCTTGAAAAAATATATCCACCTACAGCTCCTACACTACCTCTTAGATAATCAGTTGCTGACCCCCAAACAACTTGGCTTTAGACCTGGACACAGCACCACCACTGCCCTCCTCTTCTTTCTTGAAACCATTAACCATGCCCACAATTCCAGCATTATTAATTCTACCCTTCTCCTGGAGTTATACAAAGCCTTAGATACTGTTTCACATAACCTTCTCTTGCCCAAGCTTTCTCATCTCAATCTCTCCACCTTCTCCATCAACTGGTTTTGCAGTTGCCTTTCTAATAGGCAACACGCTGCCATGTGGAACAATTACATCTCTTCCTTCATTCACACTCTCACAGGCATCCCACAAGGCTCTACACTAGGCTGTCTACTATTCAACATCTTCATCAATGACTTTTATCACTGTATCCCAAATGCTAAACGTGTCCAATACACTGATGACTCTGCTATTATCTGCTCTGCCAAATCCCTCCCTGAACTCAAGAAACAAACCAAAGATGCCTTCTCTTGCACTAAGTCTTGGATGCTAAACAATCACCTTGCTCTTAATGCTTCAAAATTCAAAATCATGATATTTACCCCTTCTAAAATCATCAGAATAGACAGGAACTCTTTCTCTATATCTGGCCATAACATGACCCCTATTGAAATAGTTCCCCATACAAAGCTTCTAGGTGTCCTTATCGATGAACAATTAAAGTTTGATATCCATCTACAAATTAATATTAAGAAAACCCATCAAAAGTTGGGTATGTTATATCACCACAGTCATCATCTTACTCCCTTAACCAAACATATCCTCTCTACTACCTACCTCATTCCATCCCTCTTGTATGGAGCCCCTCTCTTCACCAATTTTCAATCCTCTCTAAAGTCAAAGCTGGCTTAATGCTACAATAAAATCTCTTAGTTTGCTATGGGATCCAAATCCTCCTCCCACTATTGCAATGCTCTCCACACCTTGAAATGGTTGGAATTGCCTATTTATCCTTCATTCAACTCTCTGTTGCCCATAAACTTATCTTTAAACCCTCAAATTGTCCCACACTCTCCTCTACCCTCAAAATGCATCACCCTGACAGACTACTCAGGTCCAACAATCAGAACCTTCAGGTAGCGTACAAACCCATATGTACTCCAGGGACACTTCTATTATTTTCTCCCTAGCATGACTATGGAATTCCCTTCCTCCTCACATTTGAAATACCAACAACAACTCCACCTTTAAGACCTTGCTCCCATCTCTCTTCTTGCTGGGAATGCTCCTGTTCTCACCCCACCTGACTCCCTCTGCTGTGCCCCTACTCTCCTTCATCCCTTTTCTCAACCTAACACTCATCTCCACTATATCTATCCACCTTTACTTTTTGCTACTTTACTTCTCTCCTCTTTTCACCTCACTTACTTATTAACCTGCAAGGCTTACACTTCTAAAGTGCCTTGCTTTTGATATTTCTTAAATATGCTTTGTTAAAGCACATTCCTTAATTACTCTTTACTATTTCATGTACTCTTGTTTATTTGTATGTCCTTAGAATACTCTGTTAGGACAGATCCCACAAATGTTTTGTTTACTATTTTGTTTTGCCTTGTTGTTTTGATTTTTAAGTTATGTATAAATTACAAACTGTTGATTGTTAGTTTTGAGCTATGTATAAATTGCAAACTCTTGATTTTCTATTGCAAAACTTTACAAGGAGCTTTTTTTCCTGGGCCTCCATTGGAAGCAGGCTCATTTTTGGCCAAATGGACTTTCCTGGAAAACAAACTGTAAATAAAATAAATAAAAATAACAGAGACAGCTGCACCTTGATACAACACTATAAAAGACCATGAGCTGAATTGTTAGGCTAGATAGAAAATGATGGAGTAGTTAGTGATTATTCAGAAAATGGAACATGAACAGTAATTAAACATCTAATTCAGTTTTTTTTTGTGAAACAGTTTGAATTTTGTCTTCCATACATAAGTGGAACCTATAAGGAATGTCAATAATATTGGGGAAAACTGTAGAATGGTGCACAACAGTTGTTTCCCTGCATTTTTGTATAATCAAAAAGTTGAGATTTGTGCTTTTGGAATGTCTTTTTTTTTGCAATAAAATAACCTAAACTGTATCGGTGTACAAAGCTGACAGAAAGCTACTGCAAAGAATATCAGAATGAAACACCCATATGACACTTTTTTATAACTAGAACTTTTCTGGTAATTTCTGAATAAGTATTC
The DNA here is from genome assembly GCF_019279795.1 of Protopterus annectens. Classification (NCBI taxonomy): domain Eukaryota; kingdom Metazoa; phylum Chordata; order Ceratodontiformes; family Protopteridae; genus Protopterus; species Protopterus annectens. Next base: position 1,939,313,421 of record NC_056735.1, on the reverse strand, counting down.
CATCTTTAAAAAACAGTTTTCCAAACATGAGGATGTGGATATTAGCTAATGCCTGAAAGTGTTGTAATCCCAATGATATATGATAGCAAATTAGAGAAAATTGCCATTTTTAAAGAAGGTTACAGAAGGCTTTACTGCAGACATGAACTAAGAGCTAAGAATATTATGCAGAACTCATCAGGGATTTTTCTGGATGTTGAAACTCTGTAATACAGTCATTCCAACTTGAGATTCTCTACACTGGCAAAAACATCTTAAAATGTGACTGTGCAACCTCTATTATTTCGTTTTGATTTAAAACTCTCTCCATCATATTTTTTCTAACCCATCCAATCAAGCTGTTCTCAAGTCATCCTTTGCAGAAGGAAAGGAAGTGTGAAAAGGCAGCATCTTGCCTTATCTTTCAAATGTCAGTTAATGCTCTAATGGATATGAGCTATAATATATATGATTTTCTTTTCTGCCTTTGCATTACTGATGTGCTCAGTCAAATCAAAGACATGTTCCTCTCTGCAGAAAAGAAAGAAATGTGCAGTCTTGATGTAAGTGTTATAGAAGTTTAATAATTTGGAATCCTGCACCCATATTTCTAAAAATAAAATAAAGAAAAATATACATATCTATATGGATGCCAGACAACTTGCTGAAAATCCAGTCCACTGAATAGCAACTGATCATAGCACTTTGAAAAGTAAAATAAAACAACAAACTGTGTTTTCTGCATGGTGGCAAGCCCTACAGCTCCCCACACTACAGTGGGGAAGAGAAAATTATCTGATCCCCACTGGACCGCATTTCCACACAGAAGAACTGCAACCGTGTTTGATCAGCTGGTTTTCAATCAGTTTTGCCTGTGATTTTCCAGGTTTGATAAGTTGTCATTTGTTCACTTGTTTGCAACATTTCCAAGAAAAGACAACCTCTCACTATCCAGGATTTTGCTTGACCATGACCATGAATCACTTCACATGCCACTAGAAAAAGTATACAGAGGAGCACCTACCATCTGCAGTACTGTGTAGCACAGGCGCAGAGAATGACACATGAAGACTGTTCCATTAGACACACACACACACACACACACAAAATAGACTGTCATGTACAGACACATATAGATCCATTCATAGATTGTCACAGTGTTTTCACACTCAGAGAGGTACACATACAAATGTATACTTTTATGCATCATTCCGGCACTCATACATGGCATGACTAATGACAGTTGAATCTGCACATGTTTCCACCATGGATAGGCATAAGTTTGTGCTGGAAGAATGCTATATGCATTTATGCTTTTGCACCCTGGTTTGTCATCTCTTACATACTTCAAACATATGTGAAGCTACAACTGGGCTGTGCAGTGGGATGGGCCTTTACATAGACCTCCCCTACGGACTGCCACATTATCATGTGGCCCTGCTAACCTTGCTAACTAAAACAAAAGGAGGAGCTGCTAAACAGCACTTTAGGGTTGGAAGGGTATGAATCAGAATATTCTTATGAAGACGGCTTACCATTGTCATCTATACTTTGCAACTGTTTATGAATATCAGACATGGAATTGCTGAGCTTCTGCTTTTGCAAATCGGATTTTAAGCAATTCCATATTTGTGTATAAACAGTATAGCATGTAGAAGAACAGGGAACTATAGCATTCATTAGGTAATGTAAATTATTCCATATTTTTAAAAATTAAATAAAATAAAATAAAAAAACAAACAATAGAAAGGACACTATTGGAAATTTCAAAGGTATATTACATTTCTTATGTTAATAGGTTTGGTTACCAACCCCCAGATTTACTAAACTTCCATGCAAGACTAGCTTAGTCCTGCATGGAAGTGCCTGTTTAGGAGCAGGATAGCAGCGCGCCATGCATATAAATAAGGTGCACTGCCTGAGCTCCTAGGCTTACATGGAGCATGTACGAGTACAGGGGATGTGTCTGAGAGCAGAGCTCTCAGAATAAACATGCCCCAGCAATGTAGAACAGGAGAAAGTGGTAAAAAATGAGCAAGGCCGCTCATAGGTGTCAGCATATCCCCACCAACACTTCCCCATGTGTACAACAGCAGCAGTACATAAAAATGAAATGAAGAAATCCCTTCATTGTCTTTTAAAAATCTGATTACAGCTAACCGTAGGTGTGCGGGTGTGCCCATCGCTAAGCTACGGTTAAAGCAGCTTAAAAGGCTGAAGAGGATAACAAGGAAGATATATGCAAATGAAGCAGCACAGCAATAGTGTAGCGTGCAGAGCATTCACCTAATGAGCAGGCATTCCTGGTTCGAGTCCCGCTGCAGCGCAGTCTATTTTACATGGCAAAGCACATTATAACCAATGTTTCTGTTGCAAAACCCACTACATAACATATATTTATGAACTGGAGTACTGCAGGAAATGCACATGTGAAGTGTCAGTGTCATAATGAATAAGGCACTAGTAAGCAGGTTTAACAAAAATAAGCAGTAGTAAGCATATGTAAGCACTAGTAAGCATGTTTAAGTGCATTTGCGTGGGGGTAAGCACTGCCTACATAGGTGAAGCAATGTAGAAGCTAAATGAGTGTAAGAAACTCTAACCGGAAGTTAGCATTGCTTACCGCCGCTCAAACATGCACAAACTGGCCTACAACTGCTTTAAAGTGCCTTAATCACTCTGTATCCAACAGCCTGTGTTCTTCCCAGCTACAAAATAAACAGCAGGACCCTGCACACCATAGACAATGTGATTTATCACTAAGCCGTGCCAGATGCACATAAATCTGATGTATTCAGAAACATAACATCCAGCACAGTAATGCAACAGTACAGAGAATGTATACCAACATCTAGATGTATGTGTGTGTTTAAATATATTAATATCTAAACATACAACATATCTATATACGTATGTACATATATATATATATATATATATATAGATATATATATATATATATATATATATATATATATATATATATATATATATTTAGAAATATATACATACATATATATATATATATATATATATATATATATATATATATAAAACCACATATCTGTAGATAGTAATAGTAGATTGATAAAGACAAATATGTCCACATGCACTGTTAATGGGGGTTGAGACGCCCCAAACCATATACATCATGTACGAATAGGCATACCCCCCCACCACAGCCAAACACTTCTGCCCTGCAATACACTACCAAGTGTTACAGATCTCATAAGCAGGACCTGACATGACATGGGCACAAGATATCAACAGTACTACAACCCACCTGTATGATGTCAGGCTGGTATTGGTAACATATCATGCAGTACAGTCTGGCTCCTATAAGAAATGTAAAATTTGGAAGCTATCAACATCCCCAGGATACATATACACAGACACATATATGCAGATACAGATATACATATACAGATATACAGATATATATATATATATATATATATATATATATATATATATATATATATATATATATTATAGATATACATGTGACTACACATACACATGCAGAGATATGTACAGTAAGATATACATGTAGAAGATGCACACAATATGGAACAGCCACTATGCCTACAGTTCACACCTGAACAACTGGACACTGTATGGGCCACCCATACAAATTACAACCATTGCCTGCAACATATACCCACAGAGAGGTCATAGGAAAAACACAACACACAGGTTTGCAGAAATGGAAAACCTTTATTTGTGTACTATGACAGTTCTATATGCCATGTCATATAGCTGTTCAGACACTGACATCCATATAAACAGAGTAATGCAACTGTAAAACAGTTGTACTAATACAGCAAAGGTCACAACTGTTGCTGTCCAGGCCAAAGCCTTCAAATTGTACAATAGTAAAGACAGACTGGACCACAGGATACCAAACAATCAACAGTATGTAATGCAGGTATATAGTTCATCAGCTTCTATCTATACTCTGTACAAAATCACTAGGTGGTAAAGACTTCAGCTGATCAAAACGGGATGTAACTGTTACATAACAAGGCATAACTGACACCATCACAAGCACACTGACAAACGGAACAGTCTGTATGGCAGGAGGCAGTAGGCCTGCATTAACCCAATTTATGTGAGTAACATAAATATAGGTGAAGTATACGGTACTGTACATTCAGATACTTTAACCCAGCTCACCCCTGATACCCCCACATTTTGTTACAGCCTAGGTCATTTATGGTGCATCCCCCCAGACTCAATACTACCGGGCCATATACCACTGTTACATACAGTGGCCTCTGGAGTGCATAAGGGCACACATGTATTTTGTAGGTGAAGCCCACACATATATGGCTCCAGCAGCACCGTATGTGCGGGGGATACAACAGCAGTGGATTGATGGCAGCAATGGCAGTGTGATATACACACAGCCCACTACAGAACAACCCCTGACAGCATGTCATATGTGCAAATCTTGGTATGTCGGTGGAGGACATATAGGCCGGAACACAGGCCCATATTTGGAAAACTGTTGCCATGCACTAAGCAAGTTGCGGATGTTACAGGATAGTCTGCAACATACCCTTAGCCAGGGTATTGAGGTTAGAAACATACATGGATGTAGCCATGTACTGATAGGACTCAACACACACACTGCCAGTGAAATATCTGACACAGGACCTGTGTGGTGGACAGACACAACATGAAAGGCACACCTCTGTCCACCAACAGGATAGGCCCACAGTTGAGAGCTATGCAGACAGACTGCATTCCAAGGTAAACTAGTATGTACACACACGCACCCTGTAACACCAGTACTATATAAAGCATAACACAACTCTACTCACACTCTGTCTGTAGTTCTGGAACCTCCTACAAATATGTTACCAGCCTGAGTGTGCCAGTTCCCCTGGAAGAGGTATTGCTACCTGTTGTTTGTAACACTGATGCCCACACACAGGAAGGATGCCCATCACACAGGAAAGGTAAAGAGACCATGTCCACATGATGTAGGGATTTATAGTATGTGGTTCCCATGACAGTGGTATTTAAAAGTACTACACAGCAAGCTGCATTCAGTTAGCAAGTGTAGGACACTGATTGGTGCAGATGCCATCACCCGATCAAGTGTATCACCTACTAAAGCCAGGCTGCAATCTACCCCAAGCAGCTTAATCCATTCATTGGAGAGAGAGAGAGAGAGAGAGAGAGAGAGAGAGAGAGAAAGCAAGCAAGCAAGATAAAACAAAAGTGGAAAAAAAACTCAGAAAAATAACAGCTGAAAATGCAACCATCTAGGCAGCTGCCATTCATAAATGCATCATTCCCACAACAGGTATGTGAAGTATATGTACATGTATTAGAATATAATACCTGGTCCATCGTAATGTGATAGATGATGTGGAATGAGTTATATGTGCCATCAGGTGTTGTTATGATGATGTTCAACTGAACAACTGCTATGGACAATAGTTTTTGTCCCTGTGGATAGAGGGCCATAGCTGTTAACTGTGCAGGTCAGCACCGACAGACAGGATGTAAGCCATCATAGTGTGTGTTGTGTAATGGGGATTATGTATATGATGTGGCCAATAGCTGGTGGTGGAAGTAATGCCATTATGATGGACATGTGGGAGCCACGAACCACCACTGGCAGGATACCCAGGTGAATCTGTAATGTAGCATGCCAGAATACCATAGGTGTGTAATAGGGTTACCTGTAAACAGGTCCCACATATACCCCACTAAAATCAGGCCATGTCCATATGTGGCACCTGTCTGCATTGTAGCAAGGCAGAACAGTGCAGCTGTGCAGGAAGGTGTTGTGAGATTATGGAGCTGATGTCTGAATGTACCCCACATATAGGTATGCATATGTGTACATATGTCACATATATAATATATAAGAATAAATGTATATCAGCATGTATGTCCAGAAATATACATATACCCATGTGCAGACATATATATGTGCACATATATATGAATTCACATATATCTACACATTTATAGATATATACCTATATGCACATCTACCTATGTACAAACACACACACAAACAAATATGTATGTAAAGACATGTCCCCTATATCACTACCACAGTGATGTGTGCTAAGTGTGAGGCAGCAGCACACATAGCAAAGCACACAGATATCTACAACTGGCAGTGTGAGTACCATGGATGGGTATGTCACATGTTAGTTCCACATTGCCCCCGTCTGTGAAGTATGCAATGGGAATATGTATGGCAGATACACACGTGGAGGTGGTCAGGATTGGTAGATATAAAGGACAGTCTACAGGGGTGGTGTGTGACACATGTGGTGGGTAAATGCCATGGATGGTGTGTGTGGTCTGTGATGTGGATGCCCCATGGTCCCCAATATGGGCACAATGGGAACAAGGCTCCCACCAACTGCCACTCACAACAGCAGTCCCCGTCCTGAAGGTGATAGATCTGGTGGCTGAGCAGGAGGAGCATGTTGGCCAAGTGAATGTGTACTGGGTGCCTCAGATTGATGTAGCACATCCCTCATGTGTCTTTGGAGCCTGGTATAGAACAGACCCTAGACCTGAGCTCAGGGGACAGTAACATGTTGGTGTGTGCCCGGGGGGGCAACATGCCCTGGGTGGTTGGGTGGTTCCATCTGATGGTATTGCTGTAACAGTACATGAGGAGGCCCCAGGTTGGCACACACATGTGATGTGGCCAGGTATCCTGGTCAGATGAGTGTGAAGAAGTGGATCAACTGGCCAATGGAACATATACATGTTATTGTGTCACTGTTATAGTACATTTGTTGGTAGTAATAGTCTACACAATCCTGGTACATCTCCAACAGCATGCTAAGATCCTCCCAATAACACAGACAGTCAGATGTGCAGTAATCTCAGAGCAGCCATACCACTGGCATATATGTAACCATAGTGGCCCTGACAATGGCATGCAAGTGAACAGTCTGCAACAGGCCAGCAATGTTAGTGTCCACACGGGGGACATGGCTATAATCATATAGCAGAAAGTGTGGCACAATACACAATCTGTCCAAATGGTAGTTAAGCTGTAGCCATACATAATGAGTTGTGTGTACAGTCAGTTGAAGCTGACATGGTGGGGGGTGATAGAGATTTGTATTACAAACTGTGGTAACTTTGTCATATGAGTTGCTCAGGCCTGTTTCCATCTTCATGTCTTTCATGCAAGATGTCACACATCACGTTACCCATGTATTCAGCAGAGGAGTATAAAGTCATTATCAACCACCTGGTTCAGCACTACCAGGTTCTCTTTGGCAGGACAGCCCATGACCAGCAGGAGTGGACTGCCCTGTAGAATGATCTAGTCCACAGGGTCATTGATGTCAGCCTGTATAGCCACAGTTATGAGCAGGCCCGGCATCATTGCAGCAACCTGCTTCGCAATGCCTGTCAGCGTGCTGCCGCAGTCCGGGGATCACCTCGCCACGGGGGGGCCATGCCATCCATCCCCCCTGACACGTGTGGAGGAGCTCCTGGACAGCCTTTTGGCACCTTCCCATCCGGAACACCATCAACCACTGGACCCCTTCATGGAGGTGGGTGTCACCCACACACCAGCCGAGGATCATGCAGGTAAGGACAGAAGGCACAGCAGTAGACCACAGGTAGATCATGCATGTCTGACATGTCATACATATACTGTGTTGTTGCATTGTAGTGATAGACAGATGTCCAGATATGGTAGTGTTGTGGGAATTTACAGTTGATGTATGGTAGTACTGCACCCAGCCTGTAGCAGTGCCACAGGTGTGGTCACTGACATTGCATCTCTCACCCACTTATGTAGGTCCCTCCGGGGTAACAACAAGGCAGCAGCCTGTAGCTGGTGAGTATGTCTTATGTAGATGCATGCCAACATGCTGGACATGTAATGGTGATGGTATATTCCATGCACACATCTAACACACCTACCATGAATGCATGCTGTACATGTGTATGTCTTGATGCTGTGAAATGCATGGTCTCACAGGTGTGACCATGATGGGGTATTGAAAGTGTATGTCACGCACCTGCATGACAACTAACATCCTGTCATTGTGGAATGTGTCCACAGGGAGTAACATACTGGTGGTAGACATGGCCTACAGTAGTGACATGTTCTGAACAACACCCATATACAGTGCATATACCTGTAGGGCAATGCCAACTGCTGCAGAGATACACTATGACATACAGCATTACAGTAGTCCACATTATTAGCTAGGTCCAGGCTGCAACATGTGGTGTTCAGTGTATGGGACAATGCAAGCTGACACAAGTGTGTAGGGCTTACCTGTCATGCATCTGCATAAAAGCAGAGGGGGGGTCTCAGCATGAAACAACAGTGCACTGCTGCAGGGATCCTAAGGATGGTAGGAATGGCTCTATCTACATATAGTCAGGTTCAGGAACTGTGGCAGCAATAACCCTACCCACATTGCAATAGTGATGGCATTGTGTGAACACCATGGGATGTGCACATGAGTAGTCCTTGCAATCATGCAGAATAGGGGGGCATGTGTAGGGTAGGCTGAACATACACTTGCAATTGCAGAAGGACCATGCTGGTATACCCCTGCCATGAGCAGTGACTGCTGTAGTACACATAACAAGAGGTGTGATAAACCGTCATGATAAGGGTGTGCACACATATGCCCACATGGTGTGTATGGAATGTGGTCAGCAGCCACACACCTAACACAATCTGTAGACACTGCATGTGAAAGTACAGGACATATTTTACATACCGGGCTTGTGTACTGCTAAGATATGCAGTGCTGTGGTTCCATGGCAGATCACAGATGTGTGCATAAAAAAAATAAAAGTGTGTACTCCCCCATAGCTACGGTATGCTCTGATGGTTGTCAGTGTAAGCATTTCTGCAGTGGTCATACATAGTCTGTTGATGTTGACAGTTGTAAATCAGGCATCAGGCATTCACCAATGACAACAGTCCACATATCATCCCAGGTATGTGTTGGTTAAACACATCGGGGCTGTGAGAGGTACAGCTGACATAACTTACAGAGTACTACACATTCTGCAATGCGTTGTACACCTGTGAGTTGTTGTGCACAGTACATGGCAGGGTGCAGAACAGGTGCACAGCAATACTGTGTACATGGGTGCAGTGTTATCCAGTGGAAGGGGCATCACCTAGACACAGCACATGCATCATACACATGTATACCATTGCTAGCATGGATTGGGTATAGCTGAACTGTATGCTATTCTGTACCATATGTTCTACATGTTGGCAGATGGGAAGTAGCACTGTGTGTATGATCATTGTGCAACCTCACCTATGTGTGTGTGTGTGTGTGTGTGTGTGTGTGTGTGTGTGTGTGTGTGTGTGTGTGTGTGTGTGTGCTCATCCTGGTGATTAGTTAGTTTGCATGCAGGGTAACTCTGGTGAAGTGGTGGGAGGTAGATGCATGTATGATGTGAGCGTGCATGTGTGTGTTTGTGTTTGTGGCCATGTATGCACGTGTGTGATTGTGGGGTATTCATACAGCTATACCCCCCCTTTGGGAACGTGCAGTACAAGGATATGGAGTGCCACATTGCATACCTGGAATACCTGTCATTTACTCACAGGACAGCAAATAGTATAATATGGTCTGTAACATGGAACAGACATCCAGAGGGAAGGTAGACTCCAGGTACACATTTAATATTGCAGTCAGCAGAGAGGTCACCTACAACCCATATATGCAGCTCTACAGATGCATTGGGGAAGTAATAGTCAACACCAAGGAGTGTATCCAAATATTACAGCTGAAACATGATGGGCTGATGGAGCAGCATATCTGGCATGTACTGAACATTACATACACATGACACACCAGTGGGAGCTATTATGGGTACAACATAGTAGCCCACACATATAGGGGCCATGCACATCATTCCAGCCATAGAGAGGGTGCATACTGAATAACAGCATTTAGGCCATGTAACATGGAACAGGCATCCAGAGGGAAGGTAGACTCCAGGTACACATTTAATATTGCAGTCAGCAGAGAGGTCACCTACAACCCACATATGCAGCTATGCACTGGGGAAGTAATAGTCAACACCAAGGAGTCTATCCAAATATTACAGCTGACACATGATGGGCCGATGGAGCAGCATATCTGGCATCTACCGAACATTACATATACATGACACACCAGTGGGAGCTATTATGGGTACAACATAGTAGCCCACACATATAGGGGCCATGCACATCATTCCAGCCATAGAGAGAGTGCATACTGAATAACAGCATTGAGGCCATGTAACTCCACTACACACAGGTCAGGCAGGTAATGTAGCAACAGGCCTTGTGTTATGCCCGCTTGTGTGGGCATTTAGAGGACTGTGATGTTAATGAGTGGTATCAATGTGTGTATGTTACCAACTGTAATGCAGGATGGGGTAACACATGGATATATACGTGGGACTGTCTGTAAAGCCATGGACAGGTAGGTATTACAGAGATGTGTGTGTGTGGGTTTGTGTGTGTGTGTGTGTGTGTGTGTGTGTGTGTGTGTGTGTTTATGTGTGTAAGTTTACTGTTAAGCAATGCTGTACAGGTTTTAATGTGTGGCTATTGTTTTCCCCCACAGATGACGAGGTAGGTCAGGGCCCCTCCTGCATCCAGTCTGATGTAGCTGTCCATACAGACACCAATGATGATGATGATGATGATGATAATGTTGAGGCACAGGTGGGGTAGTCAAGGGCCGACATTGTGCCAACATTTGACATCCCCCTTTTAGCCAACCTACCTCCACACACAGTTACAGTGCCTATACACACCCCATCACCAGTGGCCATAGCAGAGGGACAGCTGGCATTCAGTGGCAGTGCAAAGGAAAGTGTTGTAACCATGCCTACTGTGTCCTGTCACAGTGGGCATAGCCAGTTGTCCAGCAGGCTGCCACATAGGCGGATGTTCCAGGGTGCTCATGGTAGGGCTGCTGGACATCATGCCCCTGGCATAGGCTACATAGCTGCAGCCAGCAGAAGCATTTTCCAGGCTGTAATGGCAGTGCAGGCACGTATTGAACGTTACACATTACAGGGCCTTAGGCTGCCAAGGGCTGCTGTCGCATCTGTAAGCGACAACCTCCGTGAACTGTTGTGTGCCATCCATGCTTCTACCAAGCAAGTGGATAGATGGCATGATGAGATGATGGCCCTCATCAGCCGTTGAGTGTCCATGCTTCAACATGTGTTGGGGGATGCCGCAATGCTGACGTGGATGTGGGCCAGCAACACCAACAGCTGACAGTCAACTTGGGTGTGCCAGGACACCAAGGAGCTCCTGTAGTGGCAGTAGTAGCCCCAGCAGTGTGGGGGGTGCTGTCCACACCACACCACAGCAAGCCACATGCACATGGTCCTGGCCAGTCCCAGGAGGGACGTGGTACCAGCAGACAAATTTCATCAGCAGGTGACAGTTGTACTTCAGCACCTGTACCTGCACATGCCCATGGAACTCCTGGCAGGCACAGTCCACATGTCTGTGGCTGGAGGCAGTGAACTGTACACCCTGCCAGGCATGGTCTGCAGCTGTCCATAAAGACCTGTGTAGGGCAGCCACAAGGCAGAACTGTGTGCATGCATACCCACACACTGTGCAAACACACCTAGGGCAACCTCATACCTACACACACCATATCACCTCAGACAGCTCCCCAGAGTACACCCCTCACCCACACAATATGGTGTCAAATGTATGGCCCACCCTCGGCCTTTGGCAGACCAACACCACACCCCATGCATATGATGATACCTGTTCTCCATCCCTGTCATCCATACCATCGATGCAGGGACAGGCTGATATGGTTCTGATGCACACAGTGACTGTACACCAGTGTACCACAGTCCTGCAGTGTAACATGTTGTAGGGAGTAGGGTGTGAAGCATATTTGGCAGGTAGTGTAGCCATCCAGCAATGATGCCTTCTAGCTGTTAGTAACACTGCTTGGTTGTGGTCTCTAAAATGATATGCAATTGTGTTGTAGGTGTAAATGTGTCAACACGAGGATGGTCTGCAGTCATATTGCACAACGGGGTATGTCACTGTGCTGACACCATGGCAGTGACATATCTGGGACACAGTCGAACACATTTCACAGGTTACTATACCAGATAGTGCTTGTGCCACAAGGACAGGTAACCCGCTGAGGCATGTATATCCTGCAACCTGATGTAGACTCATCCACATACATGTACACTGTTATTTGCCAACACTGGGACTAGACCCCTACCTAGCAATGTCACGATACTGATGTGTGTGGCTTACATTGCATAAACAATGCCTTAACCACTCTGTATCCAACAGACCTTGTTCTGCCCAGCATCAAAATGAACAACCCTTGCAGGTCTTGAGCTCAGGACTAAAGTTACAACATTTAACCAGTACGCTATGACCACTGTTATGACAGCTGCTGTTTTACCAATATAGCTATCATTACGCATATTGAGTAGTATTGAACAATTCCCTTTACTTCCTAGATTGTGTAGTCCTTGCCATTAATATGACTGTTGCATCACATATGTTGTTTTATCATAATGTACACATAGCAGATACATACAGTTGGATACATGTGGGAGGGTATACACCACCGTGATGTTTACTCATGACAGGTATATGGTTACATAGATATAGGTGTATAGATGTCTACATATACATTCACAGGTATACACATACATATCCCTGTATAAACATCTGTATAGTTCTACATATATATGGCCATGTGTAAATCTCTTCATATGTAAATATGTATACATATCTATACATATACATATCTATACATATATAGGCATACGTATATGTACTTATAGATATATGTGTATATAGCTATATATGTACGCATGTCCTATGTGTACAGATTTGCCTAGTTATGTTGGTATATATATATATATATATATATATATATATATATATATATATATATATATATATATATATATATACATATATATATATATATATATATATATATATATATATATATATATATATATACATATATAGATATATATCTATATACATATAGATAGATATCTATAACTATATGTGCACACATATCTATTCCAATATACCTACTACTGTCGATATATCTGTAGATATCCATATGTATATGTGCAAATGTATCACTATCTATATGTGTAGGCATATATTGCTCTGAATATGTATATATCTGGGTGTGTATATGTATATCTATGTACATATACATACCCATCTATATATGTTGATATGTATATGTGTAATCATAATTATTATAGATATCAGGATGATTATATGTACAGATATGTTCACCATATGTCCTGGACATGGAGTGTACCTCTACCCCAGCCCCTATAGTCCCAACTTCATAGTGCAAGTAGATGTCAGGTATGTATAGCAGTTATATTAGTAGACTATTGCTACTGTAATTGGGATTGTCTTCACAGACATGGTGTGTGTGGGAGGACACATCTGCTTTCCACATGTGTGCCATTGGCTACTGACAGACATCCTAAGGACATCATAGTAAAGTACCACTGCTAGCATGTATTGCCCCTGTGGACAGCAGCACAGATATTGGCCAATATACGTGGACATTCTGAAACACTCTTTACAGTCCAGAGGTATACACAGAACCCCTTAGTGCAAAATATGTGTACCATGCATGACAATATGGATGTTAACAGCCATGTAGATGGGTTGAACACATAATGACTGGTATACATATGCCACCATAGGTTATGCATTCACACACCCCTGTCTGGCCTGACACATAATAACCGTTGGTACAGGGGTGCCATGGCCACATACTACTCACTAGATATTGACATACATCTGTACAGCATCCCACTGCTCTGTCTGACATACATGACTGTTAAGGGAGACCTGGAAGAAGTACATCCAGCAAGTATCTGCACATGACATCTCACTGGGTAAGTACACTAAGCTGCTAGGCATGTAACAATGCACTGTGCAGGCTACAGACAGACTGCCTCAACACTGGCCTACATCTCCTATGGGGGAATGCACATGTACCTGCTTATATAGCAGGCTCTGCAGGCATGTCACAGCACAGGGTAAGATACACCTGTGTGAAAGTACATAACCACAGCCAATGTGAACACAGCCACAGCTATATATAGTAGGCTAGCATAAGATTACAGTATATGGACTATTTGTTCAATACCATCCTCATATGTGCCACTTACAGACTAACCCTACATATACTGGGCTGCTACACAGTTTGGTCTACTGGCTGTCTGTGGTATGGGACATGTGTGTGTGTATGGCTCTACAAACATGTAAGCCAATACGGTAACATACAGTGGAGCAGCATGTGACATCAGATAGGAATGGGACCTATAACAATGACATCTACCACACTCTGCACAGAGGCTAAAGAACATATTAACAATACACACACTGTTGACATTCACCATAGGTACACAGACCTCAGTACTGTACAAACAACCACAGCATGCCCAGGTTATGTCATCAAATATAATCCCTACTGTACATAACATGTGTAGCATTCTGATATCTCACTGGCTTGCTATCAGATATGATGACACTAATGATGGTGTGCAGCACATATGCACCTCTTAATGCATGACATATATACAAAGATTGACAGAGTTGTGGTTGGAAGCACATACAAAGGGCCAATATTGACATGTTGCTGTAATAGCCTCATACATTTAATGTTGTAACAGGGTTTGTTACAATATATGCCCTATGAGGGATGTAAAGTCAGTAACTGTCACGACTTTCACCATCTACAGACTGCAATCCTCACACTACCTTCTGCAGTTCACAGATACATGCTCTGTGGGTAACACATGAAACCAAGGGCACAACACACTGCCCAGTCTGCAGATGACCCTGCAGATGCAGATTCCTCATAAACATAGAACTGAAATGGCAGGTATTAAAACATGTAGGACAGCCATATCCACACACACACACACACACACACACACACTGTTAAACCAACATTACTCCACATGCAGTATAGCAGCACTTACAGTCTGTAGTCAGGTCAGGCACATCCCCCTCCTGTGTATTGTCCTGTTTTCACAGTGTACATTGTTAGAGGTAAATCCCCAATCCATCTGAGATGCTGCTTGCCAAACAACAGATCTAGTTCCTGCTCACAGTGAATGAAAAAATCCAATACAAACATGTTCCTAGATATTGAAGTGTGTTACCATGCAATTGGCTATGGGAATTTTACCACAGCTTTTCCATATGCAATCAGCTAGGGGAGGGCAGAGGCCATCAGCTGATCATGTGCATCACTGAAAATACAATGCTGTTGCTTAAGCAAAGCAGGTGTAGGTCTCCATATCCACCAGAGAGGAAGTGAGAGAAGCATACAGAGGCAAAGACATATCAGGGAGGGGAGGGAGTGTAAAACCTAAGCTTGTTTGTGTCACACACCTACAAGCACAGGGTATCAAACCCCTGCTGACTATGTCGTACTATCCCATTTCTATGCAGTTATTGGATGCGCCACATAGGTTACATGTTGTGGAGCCCTCAGAACGTATATGTGCTGGTAAGTGACATCTGCAACAGGGATATGGTAACTATATGGTAGGTGTAGTACATGTGTCTGTGTGCATGTACAGTTGCCAGCGACAACACAGCCACATTCTCACAGGGTTGCACACACATTGACACACTTGACAAGGCCAGCAATACAACCCATCACTAGTGAGATTGCCGCAACACAATACTGTGCCAGTATCACATTCACCACAGGGTTCATAGAGAGGTGATATGGGCAAAAGGTATGGGGAGGTGTCTGACATCAGACATCATGTTTCAGTATGCCAATGGAGGTTGTAGTGAGTGTGTATGTGATCATACGCATTATACAACACAAACACACAGGGTGCCAGTACTGACATGCATGGGTACAGTTCTGCACAGGTTTGTGGTGCCAGCTGTGCCAGACGGCTATACAAGGCTAGGTGATGGATATACCTTGGCATCAGGCCACATGATGATGGTCAGCATTGTGGATCAGGGCTGTGGTTTCTGCATTTGCCCACACAGGTGGGTATTTTATCCCCTATCCAGTCACCTGGGTGACTACTGTGTGTGGCCAATGCTGTGCATCACTTGCCATGTATGTGTTCTTTAGTATATGATATGGACAGTGTCTGGGATGTGCACACCTCCCACATGCATGTACAGGGATATGTGGAACCATACCTGGGGTGTCTGGGCCATGTTGTGTAAAGAAATTATCAGCAGATGTGCCAGTCTTGGCCACCTGTGGCAGGAACTGGTAATGGACACAAGGTTTACCCTGCACCTATATTGATAGCATGCTAACAGCTTTTCGTGGTGTCATTGGCATCTATTCATACAGGGCATATTTTCAGGGATGGTATGTCCTTTGTGGGTCACATGTGATGGCAAAACAGGTGTTGCTGGTGTCCAGTGGGGAACATGGGGAAGGTGCACTGTCTGCATGTATGTGCCTATTAGACAGATGGACAGGGTGCCATGCCCTCTCTAGCCCACTGCAATCACTCCATAGTTACTATCAGTGGCCAATATGCAGCGTAGTACCCACATATTGGCTGTTGCCTAGGCATGTGTGTGTGTGTGTGTGTGTGTGTGTGTGTGTGTGTGTGTGTGTGTGTGTGTGTGTGTGTGTGTGTGTGTGTGTGTGTGCGTGCGTGTGTGTGTGTGTGTGTGTGTGTGTGTGTGTGTGTATGGGACATGGGTTGAGAGTGTGCTCTAGGTAATAATGGGGTTGCTAACTGTGATTGCCTGGCCTTAATGTCACATATGGGTATGGATTTGCACCCCATCCTCTCGGCTATTTCACATATGTCATCCCTGTATGGTGGACACTGTGATATATATATATATATATATATATATATATATATATATATATATATATATATATATATATATATATATATGTATATACTAGGGCCACCATATAAGAAATTTGCAAAACCCACTCCACATTGGGCCCAGGTATCACACACTGGATGCAAGTTACACACACATACACACCCATCACATCTGGGAGGAGAACCCCTACCTAACTAGTTTATTACACTACAGCACTACGCAGGTATAGTACACCCCACAGAGATTACTGAAGTACCTTTTCCCCAAAGGTGTATATCACATTAGATGACATCAGCAGGATTGGCACGTAGGACATCTGACTTGTAGTGAGTGTGGCTAGGCTAAAATGCATTGCCCCCTACACAGGCAGTGACACACACACAAAACATCCACAACCAACATGTGTGGGTATAGAACCCCTAACAGGTGTCTATATCACACTACAGCATCGAGCTGCTGTAGGACGCACCACATGGATTACTGGCAAATGCTTTCCTCAAAGGTGTATTTCACAATGAATAACATCAGCAGGATTGCCAAAGGAGGGCATTTGAAATGTACTGAGTGTGACTAGCTTAAAATGCATTGCTCCTTTGCAGACATTGGAACACACACAAAACACCCAGAAGCACCACGGGTGGGTATAGAATCCTACTAGGGGGTCTAAATCACACTACATCAGTATGCAGTTAAAGGACATCCTACAGTGATTACTGGGCTGCACACTTCCCAGAGGTGTATTTCTAGGTGGATGACATCATCAGCCTTGCCAAAAATGAGCATTTGAATTGTAGGGAGTTTGACTACGCTAAAATGCATTGCTGTCTACACAGACAAACAGACACACAGCCTTGCTATGTCTCAGTTTGGAACAGCTACCTAATTTATCACACTACAGCAGTACATAGTTACAGGACACACTACTGAGAGTATTCAGTTTCATCCTTCCCAGGGGTGTATTTTTTGGTGGATGACATCAGCAGCCTTGCCAAAGATGAGCATTTGAATTGTAGGGAATGTGACTACCCTTAAAAGCATTGCTCTCTATACAGACAGAGTTAGACAGACACACACACAAACCGACACACAATTGCCATGTCTGGGATTAAAACAGTTACCTAACTAACTTATTACACTACATCAGTATGCAGTTACAGGACTCACTACAGACATTACTGGACTATATCCTTCACAGGGGTGTAGTTCTAAGTGGATGACATCAGCAGCCTTGCCAAAGATGAGCATTTGAACTGCAGGGAGTGTGACTACACTAAAAAGCATTGTTCTCTACACAGACAGACACACACACACAAACACTTGCCATGTCTGGGATTAAAACACCTACCTCACCAATTTATCACACTATTACAGCAATATGCAGTTACAGGACGTGCTACAGAAATTACTAAGCTACATCTTTCCTAGGGGTGTATTTCTAGGGGATGACATCAGCAGCTTTGCCAAAGATGAGTATTTGAATTGTAGGGGGTGTGACTACCCTAAAAAGCAATGCGCTTTACACAGACAGAGTCAGACACACACACTTGCCATGTCTGGGATTAGAACAACTACCTAAATAATTTATCAAACTACAGCAGTATGCAGTTACAGGATACACTATGGAGATTTTTGGACTGCAGCTTTCCCAGGGGTGTAATTCCAGGTGGATGACATCAGCAACCTTGCCAAAGATGAGCATTTGAATTGTAGGGAGTGTGACTACCCTAAAAAGAATTGCTTTCTACACAGACAGACACACACACAAACTTACTATGTCTGCAATAAGAACAGCTACTAACTAATTTATCACATTACAGCAGTATGCAGTTACAGGACATGCTATGGATATTACTGGGGTATGTCCTTCCCAGGGGTGTATTTCTAACTGGATGACATCAGCAGCCTTGCCAAAGATGAGCATTTGAATTGTAGGGAGTGTGACTACCCTAAAAAACATTGCACTCTATACAGACAGACAGACACAGTTGCCATGTGTGGGAATAGAACTCCTACCTAACTATTTTATCACACTATAGCAATATGAAGTTATGGTACGCGTCATGGAGATTACTGGGCTACAGCTCTCCCAAGGGTGTATTTCACAGTGGATGACCTCAGTAGGCTTGTCATAGTAGGGCTATGGGGAGGGCAGTGTGTGTGTGTGTGTGTGTGTGTGTGTGTGTGTGTGTGTGTGTGTGTGTGTGTGTGTGTGTGTGTGTATGGGCCATAACCCATTCATCTAGAGGTTGACAAGCCACATGTGGGCACACACAGGGTCATAATTCACAGGTACGTGTATACAGCTGCTAGATGACTACTTCATTGTACAGTCATGTTTCACAGCCGGCACGTGCAGCAATAGTCTGTAATGCTGACAGATACTGGTGGCTAGTATCTGCAGTGAGTGACATCTGAACCTCATGTGTTTGGGGCCCTTTGGCTGTGTGCTGGGTGGGACAAGCCTGGATGGCTCCTTGTCACAGTCACCCTCTTCCACACATCTATGTACATCTAGCTTTGGCTCATTATAGTGTGTTGTCCTTAAATATATGTCTGTATTTCTATCCACTGTGTGTGCAAGGCATGCCTGGTACATACTGACGATTGTCTGCACTAACATCTGCAACTGCCAGATATGTCTGGTCCACTGGTGTTTGCAGACATGGTCTTCATGTGTTTAAGTGTGTGAGCATGCCCAGTATGGCCTTCTGTATTTAATTTGTGGATCGAGTCCAAGTAGTTTGTACTGCAGTGCTGATCTTGGTGTTGTACACAGAGAGGTGGCATGCTGTTTCTGCAGGGTATCCATCAAGCATTTGGCATTGACTGTTCCTACATTTCTGCATAGGATGGGGGGGGTCAGCTGACAATTTCTACATTTTTACACAGGATGGGGGGGCATAACTGACTGTTATTACATTACCACATAGGGGGGCACACCAGTCTATTTCTACATGTCTACACAGGGTTAGGGGGGCACACCTGACTGTTATTACATTACTATGTAGGGTAGGGGAGCTCACCTGACTATTTCTACAATTCTACGCAGGATGGAGGGGGCACACCTGACTGTTATTACATTACTATGTAGGATGTGGGGGGCACACGTGACACTTGTACACATTTGCTATGACTGTACTGGTATGTCAGGTACTCCATTTTATTCTGTATTGTTAACTATCATGCTGACTATAGGCATACCAGTGTACTACTGATCATGGTTTTGGTTGCCCTACAATTTATTGTCTGACTTCCTACACTTCAGAACTAACATCCCACTGCCTGCACTGCTGTAGTCTGTCTGTGTAGGCCTGGGAGGGGAGGTGAACCATAGCCATAATTTAGGGGCCATGGCACAGGCTCTGATTGGGTTTATCTACACCTGTCCTGCTGGCTGAGACTGTTGTTGGGTATGTGAACCGCACTGACTGGCGTGTGTGGGTCATATGGACACACATTGCTTAGCACATTTCTTGCAGTGGGTTTTGTCACCCTGTGTAGTACTGGCTAATATGGTGACTCCAGTATGCATTACAGATATCATGGTGCCACTATGGGTATCTACTGTCTGCTGCCAGAACATTCAGCCAGCCAATTCCCATGCATGCTCACATCCATACCATAGATACAGGTAACAACACATTTTACTTTATTCAGCAATTGGTAGGTTGATTGACTTACCTTGAGTGTGTGCCAAACTTGCGGATGATGCTGGAGGGTTACTTATGTCAGATGCACATAGTACACTCCCTATACATGGTTGATCATAGGTAGTGTCATGTTTGGCATCCCTTTTAGTGTATGTGCAAGTCAGAGAGAGGTGTCATTCCCTGGGTCCCTACTGTGTCAGTGTATGTGCTATGCTTTGTCTCTTTGCTGCAGCCTCGGCATACTGGGAATGCCTCCATCTGCTTACTGGGGCAGGCTCAGGTTGTTCATCCTCCGAGTCACTCTGTGCCTGTGTAGGCCTTGGCATTGGTGGGGGGGGCTGTTTGGCCCTGCCCCCTGCTGTTTCTGCTGCAGCTGTTTCTGCAAGATCATATTGTGTAGCATAGCACATACCATAACAATTTGGGTACATGTAGCTGGTGAGTACTGCAAGGCTCCACTGGATGTGTCCAGACACTGGAACCATGACCTGAGCATCCCAAACACATGCACTATTATACGTCTGATCTGTGCGTGAGCCTCATTATGGCATTCTTGTTCAGGTGCGTGTGCATTTCTGATGGGTGTCATCAGCTACGGCTCCAGTGTGTAACCAGCATACCCCACTAGGTGACCGTAGGGGATGTCACCATTGGCAAATCTCTGGTGCAGCTATGTCAGATGCCATATGTGGGAATCATCATACCTTCCAGGGCAGCCAGAACACACATTCATTATAATGCCCTGGGCAACACATACGACCTGGCAGTTGATGGAGTGGATGCCCCTGCGGTTGATGTAATCATACCCTGATCACCGGGTGGTGCTTTGATGCATATGTGCATGCAGTCTATAGCACCCATTACTACAAAGTATTCTGCTATTTGGTGCAAGAGACACATATTGCTGGTCAACACCTCATGGGTGTTAAGGAAATATATGTGCTGACATGGCATCCAGGAACTGGTGGAATACTCTGGATGCTGATGCCTGTGAGATCCCCATGATATCCCTAGTTGAGCTTTGGGAGGTACCTGTGTAGGTCTACATATACCTTGGTATCCACTGGGATGGGTTCCCCTTGATCAGTCTGGTGTGTCAGTTGTGGCCGGCGCAGCTCAACAATTTGCAGTAAGAGGTGTCTGTCCACCCTACAGTGCTCCACTATCTCTAGCTCATGTAGCCACTGGTAGGTTACCCTAGGTCTGTATACTCTTCTCCGTCTCCTCACTGTGGGTTGATCGGCAGCATTTACATCCTCACTACCCTTAGCTTCTTGCACATGCTGTTCTATGTTACCTGCTGCAGCCTTTCTCATTTTGTAGGTTTGTTTGTTAAAATTTCCCTGCTTGTATACACCAGTGAGGGAAAAACCAGAGGGGAAGGTGTTTGCTTAGTTTATGGTAGTGTTATGGGCTGGGCTGGTTTGCTACCTGTGTAATTGGCTGATTCTGATACATTTCACCTGCCAGCTAAGCTAGTTTTCCTTGATTACCTTCATATTGCTGTTTTCCCTTCCCATTGCCTTCCTGTTTAAGCTCGGGGGTGTGCTACGCAAACAGAGTGCTCAAATCTACACAGAGCTGCTATTTCCAGGTTTAACCTCTTTTTTCTACATGTAAAACCTGGTGTGTGGGTGCACACCCCCTTAGGCTTTGTAAAGAGTGCTATGCAAGTTTAGACACACCCCTTAGCTTAGTTGTGCTAAACTATGAGCAAACCCAAGCCACAGGCTCTAATCCAGTTAAAGTATGCCTGACACACACCCCCATGATGTTGCCTACCTCCTAGGCTTGCACCATGCTATTCCTACTCTTACAATGTTGGGACCTGACTCACATACTGGGGAAAACTGGGATTCACTATCATTCCCCTCATTTGCATAAGATTGCCTGCTAATGCATAGTTACATGTCTCACACTGAGCTTCCCTCCTTAGCAACCACTTCTTACTGGCCATGTTGCCTTCTGTCTGCCATTGACCTGGATGGCAGAATAGTGATTTTAGTAAGACTGCTTATTTTAGGTTTATTTTATTGTTTTCCCCCCAATCCAGTTTGCGCACCACTACCCTACTCTTAAACAGCCGAGATCATCAAAAAAATATTAAAGTTGATTTTTGTATTTATTTTTATGTTTGCAATGCCAATGACCTTATACTTGGCCATTGGCATGCTTACTACATGATATGCAGCCTTTATTTGGAGCTGTCATAGCTCCGTTTTTGGATTTTGCAGAAATGTACTCGGTTACTTACCGAATACATTTCTGCAGATAGCACTAGTCCTGCATGGACTGTTGCAAACTTCCTGGATTGCAATATCACTTCATTTGCATAGATTTCTTCTGCAAATAGGCTGATTTGCTTACCAGGGCTTAGTCAATGCAGGATTATGTGCAGGAGCACTTGTGCACGCCCCTGCAGGCTGTTCCTGGATTGCACGGCAGACATATTGCCTGCTTGAGCTCCTGTACTGATCTTGCACTCTGTGCAAGCTTTTGAGAATCCAGGGGCAAGTCTGTGATGTAGTACCCCTCATCCTCCAAATTCTATAAATATCTACTAAATACCATAAATATGCACTCACACAAAATAGTTATTCTGGGATTTCCTTAATGTACCATGTTTTGGCTATCTTCCTTTCTCCTTCAAGTCCTCTCTAGACACCCTCCCACGCATTTCTCTTAACCCCCCTCAATTAAACCTTCTGTTCTACACACTTGTCAAGCTAACACCATTATGCTCTTTTTTCAGCTCAGTATATCTGCATCTATTAACTGCGACTCTACTGTATTTCAGACTGTACTCTTTTCCTTCCAACTCTGCAGCTAACAGTCTACTTACATGATAGAGCAGGCTGTGGACAGACTGCGTCAGTCAGTCAAGCCCTCTTTTTAGTGGGTTGAAGACTAGCTGACCCAATTGTTGCTGACCACCATGCCACCACAGATGATTACCTAGCAATATCAGGCTCCTCCACTGCAACACCATGTGACAATGGGAAACATATGAGGTTCTGTAGACTGGGAACTCTTGCTGGTACAGGTGACCATCACTCCATTTCCCCTTATCCTACAACCTATTCCAACCTTCCACCCATACTACCATATTATATAAAATTTTCTAGAAAAACTGTGGGGGGGGGGTCTTTCCCCTGCCAAAGCATATTGACCCTCCTCTCCAACCTCATCCAGCACATTTCTCTTCATGTGTTCCTTCTGTGACTCTATATTCATTGTGTCTCCCATTTTTTCAATCATTTGTATTTCTCCCTTTCTTTATTTTATAGCAAACATGGTGTCTAAATAAAGGTACCCTTATAAAAAACATTTTAAACCCTCTTTTAAGAAATATATATATTTTTTAATATATTAATAACAAGAGTTGCACTGTCCGCCACATGCCTTAAGTCTTTCAGGTGTGACTGTACATGCAATATGCAAATACATATAAAGTTATACAAATGCTATGGCTTTCATGTGGTATTTATATGTACTTAAATCTTACCTTTAGATACATTACACTTTTGCAACAACTGGGTGTGTTTTTCAAAACATCTTTGCTTTTCCTTATTCAGATTGAATAACCTGCACTTAGTTTATTTGCTTATGGGAGTAGCTGTTCTCTTCATGAGTAACGAGTACATAGCTACAAAATCCTATAAATGCCACTCATTATGTAAACAATAGAGATAGCAGAAAATAAATAGATTATATATTTACATGCAGACCCCCCATGGCTAATTATATCAGTAAGTATTAAGCTAGTTTTGAGAAAGAATGATAAAACACATAATTTAACATTTCTAACTGCTATTATGTGCATTTTAAGGCTCTAAGCATACTACAGTATCTGTTTAATCAACATTGTGCAGTAATTTGCTGACCTTTTCATATGAATATTATTTAAACTTTGTAATTGAGAATATGTGTGGGATGTTTTAGCATCTAAAAAAAGTCATACTGACAGCTTGTATGCATACTGTA
Source organism: Protopterus annectens (assembly GCF_019279795.1). NCBI lineage: Eukaryota > Metazoa > Chordata > Ceratodontiformes > Protopteridae > Protopterus > Protopterus annectens. The sequence goes on along the minus strand of NC_056735.1, from coordinate 1,939,288,932 downwards.
TGCTTTAACATTGTTTTTTATATTAAGGTATAATGGTTTAAAGCTCCTTTTGGAAATTTTTTTTTCTTAGACATTACAATTGCCTTTACAATCTGTCCTTTAGCTGTACCTAGTACAATCCCAGGACATGAAATTTTGGTTTTAAGACTGGACTTTCAGCAAACATAATGTCCTCCCTTACCACACATGGAAAATATTAGAATGTAAATTTGTTTATGGTGTTGGTGACAGTATTGACATTTGTACTAATTTTTACTCTGTATTCCCTAATTTCTTTGCTTAGCTTAGCTGTTGCAAACTAGATATAATAATAGGTAATGTGCATGACTTTCTCTACAAACAATATGCTTATTACAAGCTGAAAGATGGGATTTGATTTCTAGCTAAGACAGCCTATACTGTTGTATTCTATGGAATGCACTTCTGCAGAATATACATTTTTAAATCATATCTCAATTTAACTGCAAAAAGTGCATTGTTTTCAGTTGCAAATAATGATTAAAGTTATTGTATTCATTTGGACTGAATAATACAATGTTAATGTTTTACTTTGTCATTTTTTTTCATTCATTGGGTTAGAACTGTTATCAGATCACAGTAAAAAGTGCACCCCCCCCCCCCAAGTTGGGCTAATACTCTTAGCAACGTGAGTAAACGTGTTAAGAACAACATGTATAGACACATATTCAGATGTAAAACTCTTTAATTCAGCTTTAAACATCCACAAAAGAACAAACTGGATAGGGCTTTACACATATTTAGTTAGTCTCTACAGAACTGATCCTTTGCAGCCAAAATAACAATTTTCCACCCCCTGTATTAATTGTACATGGTGACTGATTGTTTTGCATTATCATTTCATCTCTGCTTTTCTTGAGACTTAAAACATGTAATACCAGGCAAGAATGTTTGCTATTCAACCCAGCTTTGTGTCTTTTTAGTTTTGTTGGCAAGAAAGTTGTGTTTTAAATATTCTGTATACACTGAGATGTTATGACTTTTGAAAGGTGTAGGTTTTGTTTTTGTTTTATAGCAAGCATGAAAATCAGAAGGCCTTTCTCCAGTGAAAATTTAAGGAATGTTTTCTTTCTTTCTCATGAATAAAGAAACAAAGAATGTAAACATTGAATGCTTCCTGATTTGTTCCAATGAGTTTACCCTTACAAGAATTATGTGATTTATTTTTTTACAGAATCTCTATATAGTGATATATTTAGCTATTTACATCAGTTTAGCTTTATGATCAAGTCTGAAGTTTTCTTTGAAACTAAAAGGGCTAGTTGCATATGAAAATGTGGGTCTGTCCTACACTGATTTGTTGATGACTTGATATGTTACCTATTCTTAGAACAGATTGAATTGAGAAGATATAATGTGCTCACTGGTAATCTTACTTACTGTTTTATCATCTTGTGTAATGTCCATTCCCACATGGTTCAGATATCAATTCTCATTTTAAGAGCTACAGGTATTCTAGTGTTGATTAAAATAAGTTGAGTTTGAAGTACTTTGAAGGAAAAAATGTTAAGTAGCAAAGTGCCATAAGATTCACCATTGGGGCAAGCTTCGTTTGTCTTATTTTTGTAGAATCTCAACAGGATTTATTGATTTTAATCTCATATTATACACAGTTTATACAAAATTATATGATTGTTGTGAATAATAAGGCAGATTCCTCAGAGACTTGTGGCTCCTGGAATTTTAGGCAGGTAGATGACAACTGAGATTAAAAAAAAACATCATCTCAGGTTCTGGACATTGATGACAGGACCCTCTGGAAAATGTAGTCATAAGTCATAAGTGCATAATGAATAATAGAAGTAATCTGCAGATAATCATGAATAACTGAAATTTTGTTATGAAATATGAAAAGATGATGGCAAATATTATTAAGATGCTATGTTTCAAATTATAAGGAGTCAGTCCATATTTGCTGGGCTTGTACTTTCACAGGAGACTAGTAAGAATGTATCTGCAT
>NC_056735.1:1939224454-1939284454 GCF_019279795.1 Protopterus annectens | reverse complement strand
GTGGTGCAAGGTATTTGGAAAATTAGTCCACGTGTGTCTGTAGTCCTGACTGACTAATTTTGCTCTGATCTCACATGAGAGCTAGATTCTTCTCAAAATTAATCACTAACAGTTATAGCCAAACAGGGACTAAGAGATACCAAATGTGCAGGGAGGATTCAGGAAAGCAGAGAAGATCAGTTCCCAGCATTGTAGATAGTGATGTGAAAGCTTTAAAAGACAAATGGCCATCAAGAGTATGTCTATATGTGTTTCATTGATTATAAACAGGCATTTAGCTAAGTAACTCATGAAAAAGCTGTATCACAATGAGAAATAAGGGCACACCAAAACACCTAACTTTTTTCATTCACATTTTTGTAATGATGAAGAAGAAGCAGTCTAAACAAAACATTTAGAAACAGAATGGTTTACTACTGGATATGTGTATAATAGGGATACAGAGATTCCCCGCATCTATGTAATTTGTAAGCATGGCTATATGAAGAAAACGAGATATAAAAGTTGGAGCCATAATTATCAATGACCTTTGCCGTGTTGATAATAGTATGCTACTTGATGAAATTAAGTATAATCTGAAATATCTGATTTCAAATTTAAACAGCATACTTTTCAAAATTGGGTTACACCTTAATATGAAGAAGACAAAGACCCTGACATTTGAAAAATAAAAACAATTTTATTCCATATGGAGTAGAATTAAACAGAATACAAATGAAGCCAGTCTGGCTCAATATTAAATAGCATGACAAACAGCCAGAAGATATAACATTGCTCTCAGCAGAATGGCCATCAATGATCTACAAGAGCAAAGATGTACGTTTGCATACACAGATTCATTTTTTTTTCTGGCTACAAACATTTCAGTGACATTGTGTGCATGCAAAGATTGGACAGTGAGAGGACATAAAAAGAAATAAATTTACTGCTTTGTAATTACAATACTGGTGAACAATAATGTGCATACCATAACTTGCCCTGACTCCTAAAAAAAAAAAAAAAAAAGGAAAAATCAAGCTGCAGTAGACATCAAGACTTCAACTTTCCTACGTCGAGTCTTTCAAGAAAAAAAAAAAAAAGATCATTACAAAAATTGCAATGCTTGGCACGTTTGAAAATCAATGTAAAAAGAAGACCCATGATGTATTGGATTGGTACAATAAAAACAAAGGATGACCCTCTCTCATTGAGTAGTCACCTGACTGAGGACAGAGCATAGTTCAGGACAGTCACCCACAGAGTCAACATAAGTCAACATTGATAAGACAGCATATGACAAGAACAAAAACAAATGAATTGCTATTCACATACAAGAGATGTACTCATGAGCGTTTGCAATACATATCACACATCATATTAAAATGTAAGTCCAAACAAATAGTTGAGTCCAAACAGGCTTGCAAACTTTTATTCCATAAAAACAGGTCAAATAGTGATAAAACTGTGAGAGCTTTCGGGATAACCCTTCATCAGACAATGAAACAGGTTTCATGAATCTATTTAAATACATTTAAAAACACAACCACCAATCATCTCACTGCCCTCCTTTTCTTAAGGGCTGGTCTTAAAGGTATACATGTATTCAACCCTGGAGGATGGTTTGCTGCTAGTTCTATAGTCTAGTGTAGTTCATTACATTCAGTGACATTCACTATGTCACTCCCTCCACTACTCATGAGTAACCTGTATAACCATGAACTTAAAAGTGTGTGTTGGATTCTTAGAAGTATGCACATACAGGGCATGCTGGCAACAGATTAATGTAGAGACTAGCTATCGCTATATGCAGCTCTTGATAGAATATTTCTCTCCTGTTGAGCACTTACTATGCAGTGATATAGAGAAAATAAAAAAACAACTGGAACAATATACCACTTGGTTTCATTTGAATAAATATGCAGAAACTGTTGACAGAATCAAACTGTTTGAAAATAAGTTGCACAGGGACTATCAGGATTTTCTTAAGGGACAAATCTTTTCCTGACCGAGGGAACCAGAGGAAAGAACTGGTAATCTTCAGTGCCCTCAGATGATGGAAGAGAGAAGGTCAACATCTATTCCAGGTCAGGAACAACAAAGTGAGGTGAATAATTCTGATGTGATGCCTACAGGGATTTTATCCTCTGTAGAAGCAACAACAAGCATGGTGAATCAGTTGCAGGATGAGAAGCCAGTAAGTTTAGCACAACCAGACAATTTACAGCTAGGAGCCAGGCCTAAAACTTTTAACTTTACAGAAATCGGAAAGGGGTTGAATTTTCCCACTTTCCTAGTACCAGTGCGCAAGAAGAATGAACACCAGAGAGGTCGCTCCCAACAGAGGGAAGTGAAGAGACAGAAAATAGTGGATTGACTGTTATGGGTAACTATAATGTATTTAATTTATCTAATGTGCTTTTAACCCCAGAACAGTTATGAGTTTTGGGGAAAGGATTGTCTTTTATACTGAGCAGAGGCTCAAAAGTAAGTGATGTTATTTTAGATTTGCATATGTTTGGGTGCAATATAGCACTGAAGGAAATCTATGGCACTAATATGAATGCACATACAATGTTAAAACATCCAAGTACATTTGTACCAATAATATACCCAACGATACAAACATTTTTAAGGACATGTGAATTTGAAATTAATTATTTTGACAAATGTTATAGTAAATATGATAACTTGAATGCTTCTGAAAAGGAAGCACTAAATTATTTGACAGAAGATGAATGTATTGTAATTAAGTCAGCGGACAAGGATGGGGGTGTTGTTGTTTTGAATACTGCAGCATATACTTCAGCTTTGAAAGATTTACATAAAGATGCATAAACTTATTCAAGTGTTTCTCCTATAATGTTGAGAAATATAATTTTTAAAGTGAAAGCAACTCTTGAAGAACTTAAGGGACAGGGATTGTTGGAACAAGATATGTTAGACTTTTTTCATATAGAGCATCCTGTGACACCAATATTTAAAGCACTTCCAAAAATCCACAAAAATGTAATACCACCACCCATGAGACCAATAGTCTCAGGTAGGGGGTGTATAACAGAACACTTATGCATATGGGTGGAAAGTAAACTGAAAATAGTGATGCAGTGTTGCTAATGAATATTAAAAGACACAAGACATTGTTTGAATATGTTTTCAGAGTTTGCAGAAAACAAAAAAGTGGCCAATGTATTAATGGTCACTCTTGATGTCAATAACCTTATTACTGTTATTAGTAATGACTATGGCTTAAATGTCATCAGGGAAGTACAAAAAAGTAAAGAAAGTGGTTGATGGGAGAACAAACCAGTCAATTCTGTAAGTTCTAAAGTTCATACTTGAAAATAATGTATTTATGTGCAATGGTACATACTATAGGCAAAGACAGGGTGTGAGCATTTGCACATCCTGTGCAAACTCAGACACCAACCTAGTGTTGGCATATTGGGAAAAAATGAATGTCCTTATTAATGACCAGTGGTGGAGGGACCATTTACTGCATTATGATCAATTTGTGGATGTTGTTTATATTTTATGACAAAGTAGTGAGAATGAACTGACAAGGTTTGTTAAGCATCTAGAGACAACCACTGATTTTCTAAGGTTTACAGTAAAAAGTGATTTTAAATTTATAGACTTTTTGAATGTAAGAATAACCAATGATGTAGGGACTGGCATGTAAACCTCTCTATATAAAAAAAATTGTTGGAGCAATCACTCCCTCAGATTCTGCAAGCCTTGCATGGCATGCAGGATCAGTGCAGGAGCTCCAGCAGGCAATATGTCTGCCATGCAATCCAGGAATAGCCTGTAGGGGAATGCACAAGTGCTCTTGCACTAATCCTGCATGGACTCAGCCCCTGTATGCAAATTACCCCATTTGCAGGAGACATCCATGTAAACAAGGTGAATTTGTGATCCAGGAAGCTGGAAACTGGCCGTGCAGGGCTAGTGTAATCTGCAGAAATGTACTCCACCATGGCATATCATTCAGGAAGCATGCCAATGGCCACGTATAAGGCCATTAGCATTGCAAACAGCTGAAAAAAAAATCAACTTTTATTTTTTTTAGCAGATCCCGACTGTTTAAGCATAGGGCAGCAGCACACAAATGGGATCATGGGGAAAATAAGAAAATAAACCATAAATAAGCATTCTAGCTAAAATCACTATTCTGCCATTACAGTCAATGGCAGGCAGAAGACAACATGGCCAGTGAGTAGTGGTTGCTAAGGGGGGAGGCTCAGTGTGAGACATGTAACTATGCATTAGCAGGCAATCTTATGCAAATGAGGGGAATGATAGTGAATCCCAGATTTCCCCAGCATGGTAGTCAGCTCCCAACAGTGTAAGAGCAGGAATAGCTTGGTGCAAGCTTAGGAGTTAGCTGACATCATAGGGGTGTGTGTCAGGCATACTGTAAGCAGACTGAAGCCCTGTGGCTCAGGTTTGCTCCTAGCTTAGCACAACTAGGCAAGGGGGTGTGTCTGAGTCTGCCTAGCACTTTTACCATTGTCTAAGCAGGTGTGCACGCCGTGCACCGGGTTTCGAAGAAAAAAAAAAAGTAAACCAGGAAATAGCAGCTCTGTGCACATTTGATCACTGTGTTTGTGTGGCATGCCCCTGGGCTTAAACAGGAAGGCAATGGGAAGGGAAAACAGTAGTAGGAAGGTAATCTAGGAGAACTAGCATAGCTGGCAGGTGAAATGTATAATAATCACACAATTACACAGGCAGCAAACCAGCCCAGCCTAGAACACTACTATAAACTATGCAAACACCTTCCTTTCTGTTTTTTTCCCGTACTCTACACCACCAGTGAATACAAGCAGGGAACTTTTAACAAACAAAACTACAAAATGATAGGGGCTGCAGCAGGCATCATACAACAACATGTGCAAGAGGCTGAGGGTGGTGAGGATGTGAATGCTGCCGACCAACCCACAGTGAGGAGACAGAGAAGAGTGTACAAACCTACCAGGGGCTACATAAGCTGGAGATAGTGGAGTGCTATAGGGTGGACAGGGACCTCCTACAGCAAATTATTAAGCTGTGCCGGCCACACCTGACACACCAAACTGACAGAGGGGAATCCATTCCAGTGGATACCAAGGTATGTGTAGGCCTAGGAATACTAGCCACAGGCACCTTCCAAAGCTCACCTGGGAATATCACAGAGATCTCACAGGCATCAGCATCCAGAGTATTCCACCAGTTCAAGGATGCCATGTCAGCACATGTGAGTGAGCATGTATATTTCCTCAACACCCATGAGGTATTGGCCAGCAATATGCATCTCTTCCTCCAAATTGTATAATACCCTGAGGTAGGGGGTGCTATAGACTGCACGCACATATGCATCAAAGCACCACCCGATGATCAAGGTAGGGTCTACCTCAACCGAAAGGGCCTCCCCTCCATCAACTGCCAGGTCATGTGCGATGCCCAGGGCATTATAATGAATGTGTGTGCTGGCTGCCCTGGAAGCTATCACGATTCCCACATCTGGCATCTGACACAGCTGTACCAGAGATTTGTCAATGGGGACAGCCCTTACAGTCACCTAGTGGGGGATGCTGGTTACACACTGGAGCCGTGGCTGATGACCCCCATCAGAAATGCACACACACCCGAACAAGAATGCCATAATGAGGCACACGCACAGACCAGACTAATAGGATGTGTTTGGGATGCTCAAGTCACGGTTCTGGTGCCTGGACACATCCAGTAGAGCCTTGCAGTACTCACCAGCTACATGTACTCAAATTGTTATGGCATGTGCCATGCTACACAATATGATCCTGTGGAAACAGCTACAGCAGGAACAACATGGGGAAGGGCCACACAGCCCCCCACTAATGCCAAGGCCTGCACAGGCACAGAGTGACTCAGAGGAGGAACAACCTGAGCCTGCCCCAGTAGGCAGATAGAGGCATGCCCAGTATGCCCTGGCCTTGGCAAAGAGGTAATGCATAGTACATACACTGACACAGTAGGGATCCAGGGAATGACACCTCTCTCTGACTCACACATACAGTAAAAAGGATGACAAGCATGACACTACCTGTGCTCAACCATGTGTAGGGAGCGTACTATGTGCATCCAACATAGGCATCCCTCCAGCACCAACCTCAGTACTGGCACACCCACAATGTAAGTCAATCAACCTACCAATTGCTGAATAGAGTAGAGTGTGTGATTACCTGTATCTATGGTATGGATGTGAACATGCAAGAGAATTGGGTGGCTAAGTGGTATGCCAGTAGATAGTAGACACCCATAGTAGCACCATGGCATCTATAACAAATAATGGAGTCACCACAGCAGCCAGTACTACACAGGGTGACATAACCAACTGCAGGAAATGTGCTGGGGGATATGTGTGTCCATATGACTAGTATATGCCAGTCAGGGAGGTTCACATACCCAACAACAGTCTCAGCCAGCAGGACAGGTGTAGACAAACACAAACAGATAAACAGAAAAAGTGGTGGTATGAAGAACTCCAACCAAAATGCCAAAAAATCCAAAAAGAATCCAATAAGAAGAGTGGAGAATGGAAAATGTCGCCTCAAGACACTATTTTATTCGAGCCACTTGAACTCCAAACATTAAACGTAAACCACACTACACTGGAACATTAACGCTCTTATCACACGCGTTTTCGTCTGCAGAATCAGACTTCATCAGATGAACCATAAGGATAGCACATTCCTTTTATAATCTGACCAATAAATCAATTAGTGTTCATGAATTAAGATATTTTCAAATTTACGAATACATTTGTATGTTTATTCAAAAACAATCACTTCCCTAACCCCTATAAAAACTCAATACATTATTAATATATACTTTATAAGTTACCCTTCTAAAATCAATTTTATTACTATACATGTTTAAAAATAGTAGTAACTAAATCAGATGTAAACTAATAAATTTAATGTTAGGCTGACCCCTAGAGGAAATTCATATTATTCAACAATAAAACTTTTAAATAATGTATTTAAAATATCATTCAGCAGTTAAAATGAATGAAAAATAATAATGATAAAATATATTATGTGTGAATGAATAAATAAATAAATAAAATGCCTCTAGTAATGTATTTAAATGTATTTTCCATTATAATTTAGCTGCTCTTAATTTCAAGATAGGTGTAATACTTGTGTATTCATTCAATCCTGGTGAATTATAGGCCTCCGGTGTTAACTGCCACCAGAGCTCCCTATATTCAATCTTTTCTTCCCAGGGACCTCCTCTTATATCTCTCTGTGTGTGTTCCAACACCATAAATCTAAAATTGGCTCCTGTGCATTCTTTAGTATGCTTAAATAAAGCATTTGTGTCCTTTCAATTCTTAATGTCATTGTAATGTTCATATATTCTTCTTCTTAATTTTCTTTCTGTTTTTCCTATGTAAAAAGAATTACATATCATGCAGGTAGCTAAATAAATTAGTCCCATGGAATCACAATTTTAATAATTCTTATTATTAATAATTCACTTATCTCTACTTGCTATGTATAACCTATTTGAGTTCAAAATATAAGGGCATTGTGTGCATCTACTACACTTGCAAGTACCCATCTTTTTTACGTTCTGTAAGGTATTAGTATTCTTACTTTCTAAAATGTTTCTAATACTTTGACCATTTTTGTAAACTATTTTTGCTGAAATTCCTTCTAATTTATCTATATCTGTAATATTAATGAACCTATCCCATTCCTTGGAAAATATCTTTCTAATGTTACTGTTGAGCGCATTGAATTCTAGTGTCAATGCTAGTTGAAAATCCATTTCACTTCTCTCTTGTTCTTTGTTTTGTTCTGTTTCAAAATTAGTTATCTTCACAATAGGGGTATATCTATCACTCCTTCCCCTTTCTATTTCCTGCCTTACTTCTTTGACCAGCTTAATGGGGTATCCCCTATCCAAAAACATTTACTCTAAAAGTTCACATTCTATAAAAAAATCATTTTGTGAACTTGTCATTCGACTACCTCTCACAAATTGTCCTTTAATAATATTCCTCTTGCAAAGCAGGGGGTGTGCACTATCATAGTGTAAGTAAGTATTACAATATGTGGGTTTTCTATATACCTTGGTCTCTAATCCATTCCCCTGCTTAAAATTTCCAGATCTAAGTATTGTAAACTTTTATCAGATACTGTATAGGTAAATTTCAAAAACTCAGTGGTTTTATTTAGGTAAACCATAAATTCCTGGAACTTTTCATATCCACCAGTCCAAAATAGGACTATATCATCCAAAAATCTGCAATAAAGTACCCAGTGGGAGCTGTACTGTGAACTTAACACATGCTTCTCTTCCCAATTAGCTAATAATACATTTAATGTTTGGAGTTCAAGTGGCTCAAATAAAATTGTGTCTTGAGGCGACATTTTCCATTCTCCACTCTTCTTCTTGGATTTTTTGGCGTTTCAAACACAAACAGAGCCTGTGCTATGGCCTCTGAATGATGCCTATATATAACCCACCCCCAGGCCTACACAGACAGACTACAGCAGGGCAGGCAATGGGATGTTAGTTTTGAAGGGTAGGAAGTCAGATACTAATATGTAGGGCAACCAAAGCTAAGACCTGTAGTACATTGATATGCCTCTAGTCAGCATGATAGGTTAGAATACAGAATGAAATGAAGTACCTGACATACCAGTACAGTCATATTAAATGTGCACAAGTGACAGGTGTGCCCCCCCAATCCGATGTAGATATGTTGTAACAGTCAGGTGTGCCCCCCCAATCCTGTGTAGAAATGTAGTAACAGTCATGTGTGCCCCTACCCCAAATCCCATGTAGAGATGTAGAAACAGTCAGGTGTGCCCCTACCCCCAATCCAGCATAGATATGTAGTAACAGTCAGGTGTGCCACCCCAGTCCTATGTAGAAATGTAGAAACATTCAGGTGTGCCCCCCCCCACAATCCTATATAGAAATGTAATAACAGTCAGGTGTGCCCCCCCCCCACTTTTATGTAGACATGTGGAATCAGACAGGTCTGCCCCTTCCCCCAATCCAGTGCAGAAATGTAGTGACAGTCAGGTGTGCCCCCCCCAGTCCTGTGTAGAAATGTAACATGTATGATTAGGTATAATATGAGTGGAGCACAGATTCCCAGAGGTGGCCAAGGTAGCAGAATTGGTTGTAGCATGTGCACAATATGCAGGTCTGTGTGTGTTAGGATGGTGTATGTTTCATAATGTGTGAGAGTGGTCGGTATGTATGCATGTTGAGGTAAGACCTGCTGGACTTTGACCACTACTGCTGATGACAGGGACAAACCCTCACAACTGCAGTGCCAATGACAATCCCCACCAGTATAACACATGCTAGCAGTAAAAACGTATAAAGCACAAAGAAAAACTTTGAAAATCCACAAGTAGGCAGGCAAACCAAGAAATAATCCGTTTAGTGTAAAACTTTAAGCACTTTTCGTACGTAATGTATACAAACTTCTTCAGAAGGGGAACAAAAGTAAAAGTGCCATTTAAATACCAAGAACTAATGATCAGCTGATACATCAATTAAAATGTAAAAACACGTTAAAGGCATATTACTAGAGCATAACCAAGTCTATTTAGTGATAAAACTTACTACATAAAATATTAATGTAAATAATATATGCAGCAAAATATTTAACTAGCTAAACAATTATAACACATTGAACTATCAAACTTTTAAAGAAAGTATATTAGTAAATCTATATAAAAAAATCAATCCAAATTGTGAACAAATAAACAGCAGCAAATAAACATTAAACATGTTAGATTCTTTATAAAAGGGAATCATATTCAAAAAAATCTAAGTGTATGTCCTTTACAAAAAAGTAATAATATAAACTAAAAAAAATATATATAAAATAAATACATATAATATTAATTCAATGAAGTTCCTATCTACTAAGGTTTTTAAGTTTTAGCAATGCCATTATGGAACACATATTATTTAAACCTGGCCAGTTATATGAATACAATCTAATCTATTTTATTTATTTTTTATTTTATTTTAAATTTGTTGACCGGGATAGTCCGACTGGATTTATGTCCATTTTCAGCGGAGGCCCGGGGAGAAAAGCTCCAAGAGTAGCAAACTGAGTTATAGTTTCAAAGACAATACAATTCACAACACATTAACAAATGGTTTACATAGTAATATACAGGATGATGGAGAATAGACATAGTACAAAATATTTTCAATGAATGCTAGATCATTACAACAAATGATTTACATAGTAATATACAGGATGATGGAGAATAGACACAGTACAAATATTTACAATGAATGCTAGGACACCTGTTCTCTAAACGTAGTCATTATAATCTGCCATAATAATTCTAATCTTTCCAATTCAATTTCTAAAGGTCCACCTCTAATATTAGGTATTAGCTGGTCTAACACCCAAAATTTAAAAGTATGTGTAGAATGTTCTGATACATGCTTAGCCAATGCGTTATCTAACTTAGATTTTTTTATGTTATATATATGTTCGTAGATTCTATCTCTTAATCTACGAACAGTTTTAACCACGTAAAAACATGGGCAAAACTGACATTTGGCTAAGTAAATAACCATTTTGGAATTACAATTATTTTTATATTTGCTTTTTAAATCAAAATTATTAATAGTAATAGAATTACTCACTAAAATAAATTTACAATAGGGACAGGAACCACAACTATGCATACCTTTATTAATCACTTTGCTTTCGATGTTATTAATACCCTCCAGTAATTGTTTAAAGTTCCTATCTCGTCTTAGTGTAAATTTAGGCACTTTACCTACTTTATCTAATAATTCCTTACTTTCTTTTATGATGTTCCAGTTTTTAGAAACAATTCCCTTGATAAAATAAAAATCGGAGTTGAAAGTTAGGGTCAAACTATATTCGAAAGACAGAGATTTACTTTTCTCTTTACTATTGATTGATGAAGTAACTGTATCACCAGGAGAATTCTCAAAACCAATATCTGATGTTTCTGAAATAAGCATTTCACTACATCTGTTGGCACCATATCCATTAACAATTGGTTTATAAACACCTCTAAATCTCTTATCATAAATTTCATCTAGTATTTTGTCAATGAATCCCTTAGGGTATGCTCTTCTAAGAAACATATCCTTTAAATTCCTACATTCCTCAAAAAAATCGTCATCCCTTGTAACCATCCGTGCAGCCCTTACTAACTGTCCTTTGACCACGGACTTTTTCTAATACATAGGGTGAGCACTAGAGAAATGTAGGAAAGTATTGGAATACGATGGTTTTCTATATATTTTGGTTTCATATTTTTTATCAAGATTATTTTTTATTAGGAGCACATCCAAATAGGCAATTTGATTTTCTTCAAAATTAAAAGTGAAATGAAGAAAGTCAGTACTGGTATTAAAATATTTGACAAGATCTTCAGCCACTTTAATATTGCCTCTCAACAGAATAAAAATATCATCCAAATACCGGGTATAATAGGCAATTTGAGAAATAATGTGCTCATTACCAAACACATATTGCTTTTCCCAATAGCTCATGACCAATTAGTGAAACTTGAGCCGCAGGGTGAACCCATTGCTACTCCACTCTTTTGATGGACAAAGTTATTTTTAAAAGTAATATAGTTATGAGCTAACATTATATTAAGTAATTTCTCTATTAAAAGTAATTCCGATAGAGGTGCACCTTTATCCTTTAGATTCAAAATTACCCATTCAATACCCAAGTCTTGTGGAATAGAGGTATAAAGGTCTTTCACATCAATTGTAAGTAAATTAACCTGTTCATTAAAGTTAATGTCATTGATTTTCTGTAGGAAAGACCAAGAATCTTTACATATACATGCTTCAAGGTTAACATATTTTTTTAAGTATCCCATCTACTACTTTTGCACAGGCATATGTTGCACTATTTCTACCATTTACTATAGGCCTGAAAGGTGGATTATTCAGGTCCTTATGTGTTTTTGGCACACCGAAAATAATAGGGGCTGTAGGAGAGGGCATAATTAGATAATTCTATAGATCTATATCTATCCTCTGTTCTATAAATAAATAATTTATATAAGATTTAATTCTATTGATAGCCTGGTTGTATTCATTCAAAGAAGCTTGTACGTAGGACTCAGATGATAATATTAATTCAATTTTATTTTCATAATCTATCTGGTCCATGAAAACCAGACCTCCTCTCTTGTCTGGCTTCATTATATGTACTCTAGTTTCTTTCAGATATTGGATCCATTTAGATTCCTCATTTGTAAGGTTATTCCTACCTACATTATTTCTTCCTATGTGCTGCATGTATCTAAAATCAAGTTCGCATAATTTTTCAAATGTGTACAAAGAACTATGCAACGGAGGATTATAGGTACTTGCAATGTTATATTGGTTCCCATTTGTCCTATCAACATCCCCTAAAAGGAATGCCAAATTTAATTTCCGCACATACATTTTTAGATCTAAAATACAATTTGTGTGGAATCAGACAGGTCTGCCCCTTCCCCCAATCCAGTGCAGAAATGTAGTGACAGTCAGGTGTGCCCACCCCAGTCCTGTGTAGAAATGTAGTAACATGTATGATTAGGTATAACACGAGTGGAGCACAGATTCCCAGAGGTGGTCAAGGTAGCAGAATTGGTTGGAGCATGTGCAAAATATGCAGGTCTGTGTGTGTTAGGATGGTATGTGTTTCATAATGTGTGAGAGTGGTCGGTATGTATGCATGTTGAGGTAAGACCTGCTGGACTTTGCCCACTACTGCTGATGACAGGGACAAGCCCTTACAACTGCAGTGCCAATGACAATCCCCATCAGTATAACACATGCTAGCAGTAAGCCATTGTAAATGTATGGTGGTAATATGTGTTACCATCTGAAAGACTGGCATGGCATGGCTGTTGGGCTAGATATACAAGCAGTACACAGGGGAAAGTACCTCAAACATACATTATATATTGTGTCACTGTAAAATGGAGACACCCTTGGAACTGTACATACAGGTATGCATCACAGTAACTGGACCTGTAGTAGGGGATACTGATGATGTCAGCCTGAACACTTGCAGATCACAAAGGAGGTAGGACTGATGTATTGGGAAACAGCTGATGTACCTGCACATGCCAGCATAACTGGAGTGCCCCATGAATATCTGTGTGTCAGATGCAAGTAGTGTCCATAGCGCACATGCACCCAGCTCATGCAAACATCACCCACAGGTACCTCTCTGGTCATTCCCTGCTATGGGGAATGGGTATAGTAAGATCCCACCTGTATATGGCAATAGCGGAAGAATGCAGCATGCAGTGCAGGTGTCCCATGCAGGTGTGTCCCTACTGTAGGTAGCACCCTGCCGGCATCCACACCACCTGATCAAGACTGATAGAAGGTATTGGCATGAACACCTATCACACTTACCCTGTCACCCCAGTGGAATATACTGTATGGTGGTCTGGACTGTAGGACTGACCGAATGCAATAGCCTGACACATCTGGCCTGCAGCAACACCTAATGCCCCACAGGCTTCTGTCAAACGCCTGTGTCTCACACGTACTGCCAATGCATGTTATGTCATGGACACCCAAATAACAACATAGCACACTCCACATACGCCATATGCAAGGTCATGTGGACAAACCACAGTAACATGTCCGCCATGTCCCACTGCATGAACTGTGGACCAACAGTAACACACACCTGTGATGGGATGATACCCTTAGGGAAAGTATCAGAGAATGTATGCATAATGTATGGACGAAGTTAGAATAACAGGGGGGTGGGTCATGAGCAGCAGGGAATGTACAGGGTCCGACACCAAGCTGTCTGCACACACTATCCCTGGCTGCAAACACATAAATGGGTGGCTACACACCTGCCTGTACACCGCAATAGGGTTAATGTCCTGACCCATTGCCCTTGCTCTGGCTAACCTGTGTGAATCTGTACAGCTGTGAGGCATTGCCCCAGTAAGATAAGCCCCTACTGTCATGTTGATGGGCATACAAGTATGGGATCCTCTGTCAGCACTGTACCAAGGTACTGAACCGGATACACAGATCCAGCACCAAGTGTCTGCAGCTCCCCCTCCAGAATGGCATAACTTACCATGAATACGTTTTTGTCTGCCCACAATACCAGACACAGCTGCAGTCACCCTTGTCACCCAAGACATCATTGTGAGCAAGAATGTCCACCAGACAGTACATGAGGACAGAAAACATCACTGTGTATAACAGTACACATGTCTGAATATCTCTACTAACAGCAGTAACATGCAGCTGAAGCAGCATAGACACAATCACCTACAGTACACACTATCCCCTGCACAGTTTGTTCCCATATTGCCAATTGATTGATGGATACCCTGCAGAAACAGTATGCTACCTGTAGGTGTACAACACAAAGGTCTGCACTGTAGTACAAACTACCTGGAATTGATCCACACATTCAATACAGAAGGGCATATTGGGCATGCTCACACACAGAGAAATTAAGGCAATGTCAGACAACAACATACTGAAAGGTCATACTGGGCATGCTCACACACTTAAACAAATGAAGCCCATGAAGCCCATGTCTGCAAACAACAGTGGACCATACATATCTGGCAATGGCAGATGTTAGTGCATACATACAATGCCCCATTTGGTATGTACCTCTCAAGACATCTGCAACAACTGGAAAGGCCACAGAAATACCTCACTAAAAGAATCACAGGCCTAAAGCAAATGCCCTATGCTGACTGCCTTAAAAAACTCCAGCTATACTCTGTCACATATCGTCTACTCCAAGGTGATCTCTGCTTAACATACAAGGCCATGTCAAACCTAGAGCTGTTGGACATGCTACACTTAAAGAAATCCCAATCCCTCAGAGCCACATGCTCCAGGGATCTAAATCTTGTCATCACAATAAACAAAACATGCTGGAGGGATAGGTTCCTAACCCAGAGACTCTCCAGACTCTGGAATAGACTGCCCATACATGTCAAGCAGAGCACCTCTTTGGCCATCTTCAAAATCAAAAGGAACGTTGACAATTGGATGGGAGAAAGGAAATTCAGCCCGGGGATCACATCAGTCACCCTGCTAGACAGGGTTCCAGGTAAGTAAATAGTGTGGGAAGAAATAGCCAGGGAATTTTTATGGCTAGGCTTGTATAGGCCATAGGGCCGATAGCCTAGTACTAACCTATGAACCTATGAACCTATACACTCCTCAGTATGCACAAGTCATGCCTTGCACACACAGTGGTTGCTTGTAAGTAGCTGTGCAGTGTAAGTGTGCGTGTGTGTGTGTGTGTGTGTGTGTGTGTGTGTGTGTGTGTGTGTGTGTGTGTGTATTTCTATCAGGAATAATTTGGATAACATTATTGTGATCATTATTTTTTCACTGTCATCAGTATCAGATTTCTATAGAGTAAGACAAAAATGCAGAGAAGATGATTGTGGGTGCCGAGGAAAGGCTGGAATGAAAGAAATCACGGGAGACACTAGGGTTGGTGCTGGGTGAGTTTCAAGGAGTGTCTCATGTATTCCTTCGTCTATAGCTCAGTTTCACCTGAGGCCTGCCCTTCTGAGTGCTAACACCTAAGGTATAGGTAGTCAATTAAGTGGCTAGAATGACCGGGTACTAAGGTAATTTGTGGATGAACTGACTGACCCCAGCTGTTGTTTGAGCACAAGGAAACTGACTTTGGCCTGATATGATAAGTAATACCCATTTTCTAGCCAGGAAGGACCACTGACACACAATACCTTTTCAGGGTTGACATGGGAGCAGTGCCTGGTTAAGTGGCTTCCTCATTTTCACATGGTAGGTAAATGAGAGTTGAGGGAATCAAGCCCTTTACCCACAAGAGCTACAGCTCACAGTCTAACCCTCTGTGCAAACTAAAGGCCCCACCACATTCCTGTTAACTTCAGCCACCAATTTGCTTACTACAGCTCCTCTTGGTTTAAAGCTACCAGCCACTACTGATCCTTATGGGGGTGCATTATTACAAAACTTTGAAATACAGTCAGAAGAAAACGTATAAGGAGGTAATTACCTGTTCCTATATAGTCCACCTTCTTTTCCTATGACAGTAGCTTAAAAAGAGTAACAAATATTGACTGACTTGATTATATAAAATGAGATATTAAAAAATGAGAGGAAGCACCTTCTTGTCTTCCTTTACTTGATTTTAAAGTAACAACTGAGAGGAAAGCCTTCTCAATACAGTCCTTTTTCCTCATAGTTCTGCACATGCCATGCTCATTCCAAAGGACTATAACATAACCCCCAAGGCACAAGAGCTGAGTAGGCTGGTAGCTTAATAATTACTTAAAGTGTATATCTCATTTCTTTACCATTAACTATTAGTCTGGTCGTATTCACACAAAATAAATCAACAGATATCGGTGTATGCTAATTCTATTTAACAAATCTCTCTTTTGTCTCATTCTACTTGTGTAAGTTGTAAAAATGAAATCCTTCTCAGACATAGCACAAGAACGGTCTGCCCATAAATCATGTACACCTGGGCCTTGAAACTAGGTATCTTACCTGGTACAACTGTATACACCATGCAGTCTGATTCTGGTTGCTTTTTAACAGAAATTTGAAGACAGATCAGATCCTTAAGATACTATAAAAAATGCTATTCATTAATTTTCCAAACAAAGATTTGAATCTCAGTAGTCTGCAGAAGGTAAAGACTATTTCTGGAGAGACATAAGCACTTTCTGAAGCAGAAGTTATTGGTCTTTCTAATACAGGTGGGGTTGGTTCAGTATTTCCTCAGTTCAGTAGACACATTTGAAGCTACATTGTACATATCAGTAGGAACCTATAGCCCTCTGTGTTTTCAGTAGCTCCATGCATCTAGCCACATTGACAGGAATTCACCAAAGAGACAGTGAGAAGAGAATTTTCTGGGGAGTGTTTATTTTTTTAATCTGAGGCTTTCTCTAATGCCTGAAAATCTCACCTGACATTTCACAATGAGTCAACAGGATCTCATCTATATACAAATGGTTTTCAGTTGAGTGATCAACAGAACAAACATTGACTCCTATTCTATCAATCACTTTTATTGAACCTGATGCTGTAAATTATACATTAAAAGAGAGAAACGGTTCTTTGAGTGGGCTTGATTTCCATCTTTCTGTAAATTTCCTTATGAACATGGCCAGAGGTTCCAAATAAAGTTCAAACATAAATTGTGAAGATGACAACCTTGTTTGTTGCCACAACCTTCAGAAATGTTCACAGACCTTAGCTTTACAAAGAAAAAAAAAGCATAATATGTTTTCTGAAGATTCTTTAAATTAGTTTCAGACACCCTTTCTAATGAGTGCTGTGTCTCCCCAGTTAAGCTTATTAAAGGCCTATTGAAGGTTGATGCCTTTGGCCAATAAAGGAATTAACCTACATTCTGCTATAGATTGAAAAGGTTCTACATTCACTTGCCCAGCTCAAATAGTATTTGCTGAAGCCTGGTTAGCTTGCAGACACAAGGATGGAGCATGCAGCAACTAAACATGAGGGCTAAATATACAAAATTAATTTGTAATATGCATTTAATACTTAGATTTGGCTATATATTTCACATAATAAAAAGTCCTTCCCCAGCAATGGAATAGCTAACACAGATGCCAGTGTCATGAATGATGCAGAAGGAATAGCCTTCGGGTAAGTGAAAATTACAAACACTTTATAGAAGTCCCAGAGACTCTTCTTAATATAGATGTTCATATCCCCAAGTGTCCCATCCATGTCAAGTGGCTTCCCAAACTTTAAAACAAATACATCACATGACCAAAAGTATATTCCAAAAAGTGGAACATAAGTTTAAGCCTTTTTTACATCTAATAATTCCATAGATATTTGCAGGTGTTTGCACACACCTGTAAACTTTTTTGATGAGTATCTGTGTTTGTGTGCATTTAATGTCTTACTGTTTGTGCTCACATTTTTTTAGTGCCTTCAGAAAGAACTTTTGTTCTGGAGTGGAAATCACATAAAATGTTTTTGATAAGGTTCTCTCTGAGCAGTGTCATTTTTTAATTAAAGTATTTGCTATGCTCCATATTTAATTTTTCAGCTATTTCACATTTTCCGTCAAAAAGTTGCACTGGTATGCAGATGACTAGACAAATGTATTATCAAAGTAATCTGGTTTATTTACGTCAAAGATGGTTTGAGAAGATTTTTAAGTGGCTATGCAAATGACATTTCAGTGACTCCCAGAGAAAACCATCTGGGGAGTGGATATTACCAGAAGATTGTCAATAAAAAGTTACAAGTGTGTTGACATCTACTCATGAAAATTAATTACATTCACAAAGAAAGCAGGACATTTTCTAACTTTATGTGGACCTTGAGCTAAATGGAAGAAAATTATACACAAAAGGCTAGCATGCTGAATTACAGAAACTATGTAGCACAGAACCACAATAAAAACAACTGCAAACACATTCCTCTGGATTTATTACTACTGTGTGCAGGACTAGCTTAGTCCTGCATGGAAGCGACAGTTTAGGAGCATGATGGCAGCGCTCCATGCATATTAATGAGGCACGCTGCCTGAGCTTCTAGGCTTACGCGGAGTGTGTAAGAGTACAGGGGGCATGTCTGAGAGCAGAGCTCTCAGAATAAACATGCCCCTGCAATATAGAACAGTAGAAAGGGGTATGCAATGAGCGAGACTGCTCACAGGTGACCGCATATCCCTACCAACAGTCCCCTTGTGTATAACAGCAACAGAATGTAGAAATAAAATGAAGAAACCCTATTTTTTTTTTAAATCCGAGTACAGCTAACAGTAGGTGCACAGGTGTGCCCATTGCTTAGCTACAGTTCATAGGTTCATAGGTTTATACTAGGCTATCTGCCCTAAGGCATTTATAAGCCTAGCCCAAATTATTGTGGCTTACGCCACCCCTTATATGAAAAAATACTGTGCCCATTAGTTTGTTGTGCCTCTGTCCAGCAGTGACACAGAGATGATTCCTGGGGTAAACCTACGATCTCCCATCCACAGGTCTAGATTTCTCTTGAACAGAGTCAGCGAGGTGCTCTGCCTCACATGGACCGGGATTTTATTCCACAGCATAGGGAGTCTCTGAGTGATAAATCTATCCCTCCAGCACGTCCTATTTATATCCGTGCTAAGGTTTAAGTCGCTTGCTCTAGTGGTTTTGGTGGATTTGGATTTTTGAGGTGGAGCATGTCCATTAATTCCGGGTTGGACATGGCCTTGTATGTCAGGCACATGTCACCTCTGAGCAGACGGTATGCGACTGAATAGAGCTGGAGTTTCTTCAATCTGGCAGCATATGACAGATTTTGGAGTCCCTTTATCCTTTTGGTGAGGAACTTTTGGGGTCTCTCCAATTGCTGCAGATGTCGGGTGAGATACATCCCGAATGGGGCATTGTACTCGATCATTGGTCTGATAAGTGAAGAGTACAGGGGAACAATGACCTCACTAGATCTGGATGTGAATCCCTTCATGATCAGGTGGGCAATGTAGAAGGTCTTTCTAACCACTTTAGCAATGTGAGTGTCAAAGAAAGGCCACTGTCAACCTGGGTCCCCAGGTCCCTGATAACCTCTTCTGTGCTTAGTGGATTGCCACCTATATGGTAGCTTGGGGTTACCTTGTTTTTCCCGAAGGGTATGACTATACATTTTTGGCGTTTAACTTCAGGCCATGGCTCTGGCACCAGCTATCTGTTTCCGTGAGTCCCTTCTGAAGGATATCCGTGTCCGATGCACTTTCCACTATGGTGCCCAGTTTGCAGTCGTCTGCAAACTTTGTCAGCCAAAGTCCTCCCATGTTGGCCTGTACTTCTGAGAAGTAGATGCCAAACAATAGGGGGCCAAGGACCGAGCCCTGTGGGACACCACTTGTGACCGGCTTGGAGTCTGACACAGCGCCAGCAACTCTAACCCTGTGGGTTCTGTCCTTAAGCCAGTTTGCAACCCATCTTGTGACATATGGGTTTACATTTAAGCTGGTAAGTTTTTCTACAATACCCGAGTGGGGTATTGTGTCGAAAGCCTTTGCAAGGTCAAGGTAGGCTGTATGGACTGCCTTTCCCTCATCAATGGCCTTGGTGACTGTTTCGAAGAAGTCAACCAAGTTCAAAAGGCATGATCTTCCCTTGACAATGTCTGCAAGTCCCCTATATCTTTGTTTATGAGCTCCATTATGATCCTCTCCATAGCTTTGCAGACTAGACTTGTTAAGCTTATGGGGCGGTAATTACCAGGGTCCGTAGAGGCACCGCCTTTGTGGAGTGGGACCACAGTTGCCGTACGCCACTCCTTGGGCACGTATCCTGTGGTAAGGCTGAGATTAAACAGCTGCCTTATGTGCAGGTTTAATTCCTCATTTAGCTCGTGTAGCACACAGCCGGGGACACCATCCGGTCCCATTGATGCTGTGTTTTTAGCTTTAGAGAGAGCAGCTTTCACCTGCGCATTTGAGATGTCCGGGAGGCTAAACTTGGCTGGGATAGTTATCTCTCCTTTAGGGGAGAGGGGTGAAGTTTGCACTGAACCTGTCTGCCAGTATGTTGGCAATGTCTGTGGGTTCAGTGTTTTTGTATCATTTTGGACTAATTCTGAGCATATCTGGGAGTTTCCACCCAGGTTCCTAACATAGCTGAAAAAGGCCTTATGATTGTCCTTTGAATCCCTGGCAATTTTTCTCTCAAAATTGGCCTTAGTTGATTTTATGAGTGCTCGTATTTTTTTACTAATAATGATCAGGGTGACTTCCCTTTTATGGATTTTGTTCTATCATGTAATAGCTTTCTCCTCTTATTGTAAAGTTTGTTAATGGCTGGGGTCCACCAGACTGGACGTTTGCCCTTTGTGGAAAGAGTCTTGGTTTTATTTGGGATTGCCTGATCCATGCAGTCCTGGAGGTGTTCATAGAAGGCATTTGTAAGGGCTTCCATAGCTTGGGTTGTGGTTTCCTCTGGCTCAGGGGCCTTGAAGGATACCACACCAGTCTTGAGTAGTGTGAAGTTTGCTTTAGAGAAGTTCTTCACTATGGTCTTTTTGCTTGGGGTGGGGGCGGGATGTGGATTTCCAGTGAGATTAGTTTATGATCAGATCTCACCAATAAGGGATATACTTCCGGTGTGGAGCATTTTGTCCCCATGTTTGTGACAATGAGATCTAGTATATTTTCTCCTCTCGTGGGAACAGTGACTAGCTGTTCCATGGCATTTGAATTTATGAACTCCAGGAACCGTTGGGCTAGAAAGTTAGGGCTTGAGTAATGTTCCCAGTCTATATTCGGGTAGTTGAAGTCACCCAGTATGATGGTGTTTGGAGATACATTTATACCCTCCAGTGTCTACAGGAAGGCTGTGTGGGGTTCCTGAGTTTGAGAGGGTGGCCTGTAGAATGCTACAATTTGTAGAGCAGTTTTGCCTATGGTTAGTTGCACCTGGATGGTTTCTGAAGCTTCGTGCGTTGCCACCAACCTGGAGGTGTGAGTATCCTTTATGAAGTGGATACACCCCCCCCTTTTGTGGTGTGGTCCGGGTTTTGGGGCCGGAACGCATGATATGAGGTAAAACCTAATAGTGCCGGGGTGCTCTCAGGAGCCTTGAACCAGGTTTCAGTTACAGCACAGACATCGATGTTCTCCATACTGAGAAGGGCCTCGAGTGCGTGCATTTTGAGATTTAGACTTCTGGCATTGAGCAGCATTACCCTCAGTTTCTTCCCATTTTTATTTTCTAGGGTGGTAGGTTTAGAATTTGAGCCTTGCCTAAAAAAGGCACTATGGGGGTGGCAAGAACCTTAGCCAATATCCGGAATCCCAGGGTGACAGGTGCAAGCCGTCCCTTGCGAAGCAGCGTGGCTTGTCAAGCATGTCATCCCAGGCAGACAGACACTGGATCCCCTTTGAATGACACCAGACATTAAGCCAATTGTTAAAGCTGATCATCTTGTCTCTATATTGTGGCATCATTCTTGGTGAAGGAAGGATACTGCTCAGGGTTAGGGTCATACCTGCCTGGGCTACATAATCAGAGAGCTCCTCTATGTCTCTTTTCATGTAGTCCAGGGAGGTACGTCTCAGGTCGTTCACACCAGCATGGACAATGACTGTGTCATATTTGTACTTGCCATGGAGTGACCAGTGCTTGTGTTATGTGGCGGATTTTAGCCCGATAGGCAGCTTACTGTGACCCTCTCCTTGTTCAGCCTGGTGAGTGGGACGTCAGTGTGTCTGACTATGGAGTCACCTATGACAAGTATGTTTGGTGTTGTATTTGGCCTTAAGGGCTGTGACTGCTTTGCACACTGCTTTTGTGGTTTATGTGTTGCTTGTGGGGTGTCTTGGGGTAGCAGTTGTTTGGGTGTCTGCTTTGGAGGCCTCTGCTGTTTAGGTAAATTTTTACTCAGAGCCTCCAGTATGTCTTTGTGTGTTTATGTGTTTGATTCAGTGGAGTGGTAGCATTATGTGAGGCTGGTTTTGTGGTGTGTGTAGTTGCCTTCTCCTCCTGTCTGGTCTTGCCAGTCCTGAGTTGAGAGAGCTCAGCCTCCAGTTTGGCTAAATAGCTGCATCTCTCGCAAGTATTTGTGTTATGTGGGAGGAGGAGAGGGTTGTCTGTGTACATGAGGCAGTTATAACATTGCCTCAAGATTCCCAGATTCACCAGCTGGACCGGAGAGGAGATTGACAACTGACCTTTGGACATGCTAGAATAATATTGGGAAATCCTTAATTGAAAACAAGGGCCAGTGGGGAGTGAGGGTGTAGTGCTTTTAATTTTTAGTGCTGACTTATATAATTGCTTTAGTGAGCAAGTGCCAGGTAACTTGAGTGCAATGTGTTACAAGTAACTAAATGCAAAACGACAAACAGTAACTTTCTTTCAAGTGAAACAAGGAAATAAGTACAGTAAGCAATGCAGATATCACTAGTGATCCACAGAAGCGCTGAGAAGTTGCGTATTAGGTGGAATTAGCTTCCAGGGAAATAACAAGCAAACAAACAACAAGCATATAAACAAAGCTAGATTCAGTAGGCCTGGATCTAGTCTATGCTAGAGCAAACAAGGTGAACCAATTTCAGTAAGATACAGTTCAAATATTCAGGCACTATAAACCTTTAACCAGAAAATTCCCAGCTCAGAAGGGCAGAGTCCAGCCTCTTCTCCCACAAGAGTGCAGACCACGAACCTTCTTAATGTAAAATAACTGGCCTGAAGCCCAAGTGCCTAAACCAGAACTAATACACTTGGACACTGGGCTCTCAATCAGCAGTTCCCAACTTAGAAGGATGAAAGCTACCTGTCCTGCCACCACAGTGCTTGCCACAAACCTTCCTAATGTAAAACAACTGTTCTGAAGCCCAAGTGCTTAATCCAAAAGACTTGAATGATAGCTACACTTTAATCAAGTTACAACCAAGCAGTAATAAATACCATTGAATACTTTAGAGAATGTCTGGATTAGTGCTCAAGTTACACAAACAAAGCTAGATCCAGCAGGCCCGAATCCAGTCTATGCCACAGCAAACAAGGCGCACCAACTTCAGTAAGGAACAGTTCAGATATGCATGCACTATAAGCCTTTAACCAGAAATTCCCAGCTCAGAAGGGCAGAGTCCAGCCTCTCCTCCCACAAGAGTGCAGACCACGAACCCTCTTAATGTAAAATAACTGGCTTGAAAGCCCAAGTGCTTAAACCAGAATTAATACACTTTTAGAATAACAGACACTGAGCCCTCAATCAGCAGTTCTCAACCTAGAAGGATGTAAGCTACCTGTTCTGCCACAACAGTGCAGACCACAAACCCTCTCAGTGCAAAACAACTAACTGGTCCGAAGCCCAAGTGTTTAAACCAAAAGGCTTAGAATGAGTTACACCAAGCAGTAATAAATACAATTGAGTATTTTAAGATGATGCAAAAGTAAAAAGAAGTAGGTAAAAACACAAGTACAGTAAAAGCAGATGAAATTTTTTTTTTTTTTTTTTTCTTTTTTTTTAAGCAACTTAAAAGTTAAAGCAGCTTAAAAGGCTGAATAGGATAACAAGGAAGATATATGCAAATGAAACAGCATAGCAATAGTGTAGTGGGCAGAGCATTTGACTTATGAGCAGGCATCCCTGGTTTGAGTCTCACTGCAGCTTTTTCATGGCAGAGCATGCTATGACCAATATTTTTGTTGCAAAACCCACTATATAACATATATTTATGAACTGGAGTACTGCAGTAAATGCACATCTGAAGTGTCAGTGTCATAATGAATAAGGCACTAGTAAGCAGGTTTAAGAACAAATAAGCAGTAGTAAACATATTTAAACACTAGTAAGAGGGTTTAAGCCCGTTTGTGCTGGAGTAAGCAATGCCTACACTGGTTAAGCAGTTCTAAAGCTAACTCTCTGTAAACGGATGTAACGGCAGGTTAGCAGTGCGTACCATCGTGCAAATCCACTTACAACTGCTCAAAAGTGCCTTAATCACTCTGTATCCAATGGCCCTTGTTCTGCCCATCAACAAAAGAAACAACCATGCCGGTCTCAAACCCAGGACTCTATACACCATAGCCCCAGTAGTTATCCACCAAGCCATCACAGAAGTGCAGAAGAATGAGGTAGCAGTAAACATGTCCTCACCATAGCATAACCAACCTGAACCTGTGAAAGGCATCAGTAAACAGTCATATGTGCCATAACCCACTACATAACACAAATATGTGAACTGGAATACAACAGTATGCCCAGATGTGAGGTGTAATTATAATAGTGTTGAAGTCCTCAATAAAACATATCAATTGGGGATAACCAGGCATATATATAAGGTCTAATGAATATTAACACAATGCCAAAAAGGCATTATACTGAAGGTCTAATGTAAGCAAAGCTAAGCACTGCACAGGCCAGCTTACAAGGTGTGAGCAATGTGTAGACCCGCAAACTCTATGTGCCCAGTGATATACCCCTTTAAACAATGTCAACCTTAGGTAAGCAGATTTGCCCATAGCTTAGCCTTTTCAAAACCAGTCAATCACAGAAAAGTGTGGGAAAGTGGCCCTACTTAAACCCAAGAGGCGGAAATCCATCTCATAACTGCTTGTAGCTTCCCCTTGCAGGCACTATGGCAGTAAGGGGAGAAAAAGTGCACTTCCGGGCGCAGCGCTGGTGCATCCAGGAGTCCAAGGTCATGGCAAGACTCCTAGTTAAAGACCATGAGAGACTGCTGCAGGGCCAGTACCAGCACTCCCAATATAAGGCAGAGGCCTGGGACCATCTCGCCCATGACCTCACCAGTGCTACTGGCATACCCCGAACTGGTGAGCAGGTCAGGCACCACTATGCTGACCTGAAGCGGCTGAAGGGGGACCTCTTGGAGGAGTGGCTCCAAGAGGCTAGAGCATCAGGGGATGTTCCAGACGTGTGTAAGTATCACCCCAGTATGTGTGTAATAAGTGCCAGCGCAGGTATATCATGGATAGGTATGGCTAAATATTCCTCTTATGTCCCCCACAGCTGCAATGGAGCGGGCCGGCAACCAGGAGGCCCACATCTGTTGGCTGGCATGGTTGCAATGCAAGGCAGGTCAATAATACTCATGCTTTTACTGTCATAGGAAATAAAAATAAACGTAGTAGTAAATTAATTACTAGTATAAAACTTGTATTGTTCAAGGCATGTACTGCATACTCTAGAGAATATGGCTGGAAGAGCCTCATATTGTTTGTATGGCAATGAAAGTGTAATATCCTGACAAAACAGGTCTAACTGCTGGACTGCATGTGTATATTCTGTTATCATATGGTAATGTAGATTTGCAATCATGTAATAGTACTGTTGTATTAAGCACTGTTACCCACACCATGCACCATATATTGAATGTGTAGGAATGCCTGTGAAAGACAGGTGTAATCTCCAGAGGCCATTTAGTACAAATGAGAGACACATAGACAGTAAACAGGAAAAATGCAGACAACAAAATCCAAGTAGCACATGCAACTGAGATGTGAACTGTTGTTTTTAGCACACACAGCCACAGTTCGAATCCTGCCAGTGGTAGTAGTCTGCATACAGAATCATACTCCACAACTGTACAGATATGTCCAGAATGTCTGTTAAAGTGGCCCATATCTATTGCCTATCAGCCCATCCTTCTGGGAAACCAGTGGGATGATCCCAGACATATAGGCAGCAAACAGGAAATACAACTGATTGGCATGCATCTATGACAACAAACCTGGTACACTAGCAACTCCTCGGTACCTTATGTGACTAAGAAGCCACATATGTCCCATTTACACCCCAGCTTGTTAATCTGTGGTCAGAGTGTGTACAGTAACAGAGTGAGATATATGTACATAATAGTAATGTGGAACCTGGTACTGTGTGTGGGAACATTCAGGTATTGCTAATAAACATTCCTCCCACAGGTCTGTCAGAAACCGACACTGAGCCCAGAAATACAAGAATGATATGCAGTTGCTCTGAATAATGAGGTATTACACATAACTGTTGCCCACACAGTCCTACAACATATAACTCTCTAGGAAATCTGTATAAGAGTGTTGTTATACAAGGTCAGAATGCATAAGCACAGGGGATTAATAAGAAAGAAAGCAGATTGGAGATATACAGCAATATCAGTATATAGCAGACACAACTGTGATGGAGTGTTTAAGTTGTAACAGCACAGCCATGATCTGAATCCATGAGTGGAATTAGACTGCATACAGATTTATACCCCTCAACTGTACACATGAGGCCAGAATGTCCAGTATATGTGCCCATATCTGCTGCCTGTCCCCCTGTCCCCTTGGTAAGTCTGAGGGATGATCCCAGATATGTAGCCAGCAAACAGGGAATACAAGTGATTGTTAACTATAATGAGAACACACCTGTCACTGTAGCAACCCCCAAAACTGTTAGGAGAGTAATATTGCAAGTATGTCTTATCTACACTCCCATGTTGTCAAGCTATGACCAGAGTGTGTACAGTAATAGAGTGAGATGTATGTGCATAATACTAATGTGTAATCTGGAACTTTGCATGGCAACAGTCATGTAGTGCTAACAAACATTGCTCCCACAAGTACATTGGATATGAACACTGTGCTGAGAAATATAGACCAATATAACCTGTACTGGTACTGTCCACCCTGGTATTGTAGGGGATTGTAAATGTTGCAGTTTCTCCGAATAATAAAGTATCACTGGTCATTGTCACCCACACTGTGCTACATAATATAACTGTGTAGGAAAGCATGTATATGTGTGTGTCAGGTCATTAAAGGTGGAAGTGGGCAATATTCTAGATATGTCCAGTCACACTAGCATGTGGTCAACCTCATGGCCAGAGTCTGTGCAGAAAGAGTTGGATAGCATAGTGCAAAACATCAACACGGAATCTGGGTGTACTGTGTACAAACAGTTAGTCAGTGTTAACAAACATTCTCTCCACAGGCATACCAGGTAAGAGGTGTATACTGCAGGTAAAACCGTTTCATGTGTAATGATGATGACAGCCATATCACTGTCCAAAATAAGGCTATAGGGCAGTGTATTAAGACTTGTAAGGTACAGATAACAGCACTAACTAGGAAAGTAATGTGGACTACCGGAATACACTACTTGTTATTTAACATCTTTGTCCCCCCCTCCTTATCTCCAACAATAATCAACATACCCACCCCAACTGGTATGTAATGACTCTGATAATGTCCAATTGTCTGATAAATATTTTAATGGTTCCCATGCATGTGCCATATTGAATTATTCCAACATTGTTGGCATGGTGCCTGCCATCAACATATCTGCATGCTGGACTTATTACCACTGTGGTCCCATATATGCATGTGTTTTGTTTGCTATGCAACTGTTCCGGACCAGGTGTCTGGGTTAATGGGGATATCTATGCATGCTGTTATACCTAACCCTGGAATATGTTGACTACTACTAACACACATATGATGATGAAATCTAAACACTATAGCATGCTTGGGAAGGCTGGTCCCAGCGAACCCACCTGTCCCGCCTCAGCTGGCCATGGCACCAGGCACCAGCATGTCTGGGGCATGACCCCAGACCTCCCTGCGATTGGTCCTGCACCACCTATGGGTGGAACCGCCTCAGGGGATGGGAGCCACACCCCGGGAGTGGGCATGGACAGGCACCTGTCACCCGTCGCCAGGTCAGGGTCATGGCACATAGAGTGATCAATGAGCAGTTTGGTGATCTTCTATGCCAGCTCAAGGGCCGCATGCCACGATTAGAGAGTCAAGCTGTCTCTGCAGCTCAGCCCCAAGCCCAGCCACCTTCGAGGCTGTGAAGGTGCAGTAGTGACTGCCCATGGGTGGGGACCTCAGTCCCACTGTTACCACTAGTGGGCTCATAGGATATCGATTTCCCAACACCCTCCCCATTAAGGTGTTTACCCCCCATATGTGCCATATACTGCCCCTGGATGTGTCTTGTCTGTTAACCTACCCAACTTACCTCCTTAAATATACCTACTATCCCTCCCCGGCATCCCACTCTCACCTGAAAAAAATAGAAAAAAAGGGCAATTGGTTCCCACAAAAAAATTTGCCCCATACATAGCTGTCCATTTCGCACACCTGTCCACTAGACACATGTAACCTGGTCTAATTGGCATCACAACTTATTAGTGTTGTCCTCAGCCCTCTCTCAGGGGTTTGAGTGTCCAAATCCACCTCCAAATTTAGTGTATATGCACAGCTGTTGCTGTAGAAGAAATGGTCAGCTATGGACCTTCCCTACACCCTTCCTGCACATCCCTAGCTATTTTCCCTACTGTCTTTCCCTCTTTGTGCCCCTTTCTCACCACTTTCCTATCAACCCTTTTTCTTTTCTTTTAAAGAAATTAGCATGGGGGTAAGTGGGAGTGAGCACTTTTAAGCAGCAATAAGCGGGTCTAAGCCTGTTTGCATGGGAGTAAGCAATGCCTCCACTGGTTAAGTAATTTAGAAGCTAACTGAGTACAAGAAACTGTAACTGGAAGTTAAAATTGCTTACCTCCATGCAAACATGCACAAACCCGCTTACAACTGCTTTAAAGTGCCTTAATCACTCTGTATCCATTGGCCCTTGTTCTGCTCAGCAACAAAATAAACAGCATCTGCAAGACTTGAGCCCACCATAGACAACATGATTTACCACTAAGAAATGCCAGATATACATAACCCTGATCATTACAGTAACATATCATCCAGCCCAGTCATTAAACAGTACAGAGAATGTAGTCCATTTAGATGTATGTGTGTTTGTGTGTCTAAATATGTTAATATCTAAACAGATGCAACATATCTATATATGTAGATACATAGACATATATACATATATATAAATATGTATGAACATATATTCATGTGAATGCCTACATCAATACATATATATGCCTACACCTATATGTCTACATATACACAGCAAGGCACATATATTTAAGCAGATATATATATCTATGTATGTATACATGGACATCGTTATATATATGTAAGCAGATATATATCCATATAGGTATATATGGACATACATGTGTAGATATCAATGGGAGATAAACTAAATCATAAGTGTCCACATGTACCATTAATGGGGTTGAGAGGCCCCAAACAAATACGTCTTGTACGAATAGGTATACCCAACCCCCCACAGCCAAACACGTCCGCCCTGCAATACACTAACAAGTGTTGCAGATCCCATAACCAGGTCTTGACATGACATAGTCACAAGATGTTAACAGTACCCCATCCCACCTGTATGATGTCAGGCTGGTATTGGTAACATATCATGCATTACAGTCTGGCTCCCATAGGAAATGTAAAAAAAAAAAAATATATATATATATATATATATATATATATATATATATATATATATATATACATATACATGTGACTACACATACAGATGCAGAGATATGTACAGTAAGATACTCATGTAGTAGGCACACACAATATGGAACAGCTACTATGCCTACAGATAACACCCTAACAACTGGAAACTGGATGAGCCACCCATACAATTTACATTTGTTGCCTGCAACATATACCCACAGAGAGGACATAGGATAAAACACCCCACACAGGTTTGCAGAAATAGAATACCTTTATTTGTGTACTATTATAGATGTATATGCCATGTCATATAGCTGTTCAGACACTGACATCCATATAAACAGAGTAAAGCAACTGTGAATCCGTTATACTAATACTTTCTTGTGAAGTGTAAGCCAGAGAACCTTGTTGGCTAGGCTTACATAGGCCCTTAGGCCAATAGCCTAGTACCTACCTATGAACCTATAAGTAGTCTGGAAAGGTCCACAACTGTTCCTGTCCAGGCCAAGCCCTTCAAATTATAGTAAAGACAGACTGGGTCACAGGATACCACACAATCAGCAGTATGTGATGCAGTTGTATAGTCCAGAAGCCCCTATTTACACTCTGTACACAATCTCTAGGTGGTACAGACTTCAGTTGGCCAAACGGGATGTAACTGTTACATAACACGGCATAACTGACACCATCACAGGCACACTGGCAAACAGAACAGTCTGTATGGCAGGAGACAGTAGACCTGCAGTAACCCACTTTATGTAAGTAATGTCAAGATAGGTGAAATGTATGGTACTGTACATCCAGATACCTTAAGGTAGCTCACCCCTGGTACCCCCACATTTTGTAACAGCCTAGGTTATGTATGGTGCATCCACCCACCCAAGCTCATTAATACAGGGCCATATACCACTGTTACATACACTGGCCTCTGGAGTGCATATGGGCACACATGTATTGTGTAGGTTAAGCCCACACATATATTGCCCCAGCCCCATCATATGTGTGGGGGATACAACAGCAGTGGACTTCTGGCAGGAATGGCAGTGTGGTATATGTATATGTGCATATATTTCACTATCTGTATATGTGTAGACATATAATGCTCTGTATATGTATATATCTGGGTGTGTATATGCATATCCATGTACATATACACACCCATCTATATATGCTGATATGTACATGTGTAATTATCTATATAGATATCTGGATAATCATATGTACATATATATTCACCATATGTCTTGAACATGGGGTGTAGCCCACCTCAGCCCCTATAGTCTCAACTCCATAGTGCAAGGGGATGTCGGTATGTAATAGGGATTGTCTTCAAAGACATGGAGTGTGTTGGAGGTCACATCTGCTTTTCACATGTGCACCATTGGCTACTGACAGAGGCCCTAAGGACATCATAGTACAGTACTGCTGCAAGCATGTAATGCTCCTGTGGACTACAGCAGAGATATTGGCCAATAAATGTGGACATTCTGACACAATCTGTACAGTCCAGAGGTATACCTAGAACCCCTTAGTGCAGAACATGTGGACCAAGCCTGTCAATATGGAAGTTAACAGCCATATAGATGAGTATAACACATAACGACTGGTATACATTCGCCCCTATAGGTTATGCATTCACACACCCCTGTCTGGCCTGACACATAATAACTGCTGGTACAGAGGTGCCATGGCCACAGACTACCCACTCGATATTGACATACATCTGTACAGTATCCCACCACTCCTTCTGACATACATGACTGTTAAGGGAGGCCCGGCAGCAGTACATCTGGCAAGTATCTGCACATGACATCTCAATGGGTAAGTGTGCTAATCTGCTAGGCATGTAACAAAGCACTGTTCTGGCTACAGGCAGACTGGCTCAACACTGGCCTACATCTCCTATGGGGGAATGCACATGTACCTGCATATATAGCAAGCTCTACAGGCATGTCACAGCACAGGGTAAGATACACTTGTGTGGAAGTGCATAACCACAACCAGTGTGAACACGGCCACAGCCACATATGGTAAGCTAGCATAATATTACAGTATATGGACAAGTTCAACACCATCCTCATATGTGCCACTCATACACTAACCCTACATACACTGGGCCACTACACAGTGTGGTCTGATCCCTGCCTGTGGTATGGGACATGTGTGTGTATGGCCCTACAAACATGTAAGCCAATATGGTAACATACAGTGGAGCAGCATGTAACATCAGAGATAACAGGACCTAGAACAATGACATTTACCACAGTCTGTACACAGGCCAAGTTACATATATAAGTACACAGATCTCAGTACTGTACAGACAACCACAGAATATCCAGGTTATGTCATCAAATATAACCCCTACTGTACATAACATGTGTAGCAGTCTGATATCTCACTGGCTTGTTATCAGATATGATGGCACTAATTATGGTGTACAGCACATATGCACCTCTTAGTGCATGACATATGTACAAAGGTTGACAGAGTTGTGGCTGGTAGCACATACACAGGGCCAATATTGACATGTTGCTGTAATAACATCTTACATTTACTATTGTAACAGGGTTTGTCGCAACATATGTCCTGTGAGGGATATGAAGTCAGTAACTGTCATGGCTTTCACTGTCTACAGACTGCAATAATCACACTACCTTCTGCAGTTCACAGATACATGCTCAACACATGAAACCAAAGGCACCACACACTACCCAGTCTGCAGATGACCCTACAGATGGGGAGTCCTCATAAACATAGAACTGACATGACAGGTATTAATACATGTAGGGAAGACATATCCGCACACACCCTGTTAAACCAACATTACTCCAAATGTAGTATAGCAGCACTTACAGTCTGTAGTCAGGTCAGGCACATCCCCTTCCTGTGTGTTGGCCTGTTTCCACAGTGTATGTTGTCAGAGGTAAATCCCCAATCCATCTGAGATGCTGT
The DNA here is from genome assembly GCF_019279795.1 of Protopterus annectens. Taxonomy (NCBI): domain Eukaryota; kingdom Metazoa; phylum Chordata; order Ceratodontiformes; family Protopteridae; genus Protopterus; species Protopterus annectens. Next base: position 1,939,251,674 of record NC_056735.1, on the reverse strand, counting down.
TTGCCAAACAACAGATTGAGTTCCTGTTCACAGTGAATGGAAAGGCCCAACACCAACATGATGTTCCTAGATATTGGAGTGTGTTTCCATGCAATTGGCTATGGGAATTTTACCACAACTGTTCCACATGCAATCAGCTAGGGGAAGGCTGCAGTTTGTGCAGAGGCCATTTGCTGATCATGAGCATCACTTAAAATGCACATGCTGCAGCCTATGCAAAGCAGGTGTAGGTTTCCACATCCACCAGTGAAGGTGGGAAAAAGGCTGACAGAGGCAAAGAAAAGTCATGGGGGGATGGGAGAGTAAAACTTAAGCATGTTTGTGTCACACACCTACCAGCAGAGGGTATCAAACCCCTGACAACTATGTAGTGTTATCACAGTCCTATGCAGTTATTGGATGCGCCATATAGGTTACCTGCTGTGGAGTCCTCAGAACATATATGTGATGGTGAGTGACGTCTGCAACAGGGATATGCTAGCTATACGGTAGGTGAAGTACACGTGCCTGCCGCATGAATAGGTGCCAGTGTCATCACAGCCAAACTCTCACAGGGATGCACACACATTGACACAGATGGCAGGGTCAGGGATACAGCTCATCACTAGTGAGATTGCCACAGCACATTACTGTGCTGGTATCACATGCACCACATGGGTCAAATGGAGGTTATATGGGCAAAGGGTATGGGGAGGTGTCTGACATCAGACAGCATGCTTCAGTATGCCACTGGGGGTTGTAGTGTGTAGGGATGTGATCATACGCATCGTACAACACACACACAAACACACAGAGTGCCAGTACTGATATGCATGAGTGCATTTCTGCATGGGTATGTGGTGGTCGACTGTGCCTTTACAGCTATACAAGGTTAGGTGATGGGTATACCTTGGCATCAGGCCACATGACAATGGTCTGCATAGTGGCTCAGGGCTGTGGTTTATGCATTTGCCCACACAGGTGGGTATTGTATCCACCATCCAGGCACCTGGGTGACTATTGCATGTGGCCAATGCTGTGCATCACTTGCCAAGTATGTTTTCCTTAGTCCATGACATGGACGGTGTCTGGGATGTGCACACCTCCCACATGCATGTACAGTGACATGTGGAACTGTACCTGCGGTGTCAGGTACCAAGTTGTGTACACAGATTATCATCATATGTGTCAGTCTTGGCCACCTGTGGCAGGAAATGGTAATGGACAGCAGGTTAACCAGCATGCTAATGACATTCCCTGGATCCCTGGTGTCAGTGGCATCTGTCCGTACAGGGCATGTTTTCCAGCATGGTATGTCCTTTGTGGGTTACATGTGATGGCACCACAGGTGTTGTAGGTGTCCAGTGGGGAACATGGTGAAGGTGCACTGTCTGCATGTATGTGCCTATTGGACAGATAGACAGGGTGCCAATGCCCTAGGTAGGCCACTACAATCACTCCATAGTTACTATCAGTGGCCAATATGCAGTGTACTACATGAATATTGGCTGTTGCCTCATCATTTGTGTGTGTGTGTGTGTGTGTGTGTGTGTGTGTGTGTGTGTGTGTGTGTGTGTGTGTGTGTGTGTGTGTTTGTGTGTATGAGACATGGGCTGAGAGTTTGCTCTAGGTAATACTGGGGTTGCTAACTGTGATTGCCTGGCATTGATGTCACATATATGGGTATGGATTTGAACCCCAGCCTCTCAGCTATTTCACATCTGTTATCCCTGTATGGGATATATACTAGGACATGCAAAACACACTCCACATTGGGCCCAGGTGTCATACACTCACACCCACCTCCACACAGGATACGAGTTACAAATACACACATCCACGCACACACACACACACACACACACACACACACACACACACACACACACACCTGTAATGTCTGGGACTAGAACCCCTACCTAACTAGTTTATTACACTACTTATAGTATGCACCATGGAAATTACTGGAGTACTTTTTCCCCAAAGGTGTATATCACATTGGATGATATCAGCAGGATTGCCAAAGCAGGACATTCAAATTGTAGTGAGTGTGGCTAGGCTAAAATGCATTGCTCCCTACACAGACAGTGACAAACACACAAACCATCCGCAACCGACATGTGTGGGTATATATCCCCTAACAGAGGTCTATATCACACTGCAGCATGGAGCTGTTATAGGATGGAAATCAGGGATTACTGGAGAACTCTTTCCCCAAAGGTGTATTTCACAATGAATGACATCAGCATGATTGCTAAAGTGAGGCATTTGAAATGTACTGAGTGTGACTAGCCTAAACTGCATTGCTCCTTACACAGACATTGAAACAAACACCTTGCCAAGGCTGGGATTAGAACTCCAACCTAACTAATTTATCACACTACAGCAGCATGCAGTTATGGGACATGCCATGGAGATTACTAGCTACAGCCTTCCCAGAGGTGTATTTCTAGGTGGATGACATCAGCAGCCTTACCAAAGTAGCGCATTTCAATTGTAGGGAGTGTGACCACCCTAAAAAGCATTGCTCTCTACACAGACAGACAGACACACACAGTTGCACGGTTGGGGTGAGAACTCCTACCTAACTAGTTTATTACACTATAGCAGTACGCAGCTATGGGACGTGCCATGGAGATTACTGGACTATAGCCTTCCCAGAGGTGTATTTCTAGGTGGATGACATCAGCAACCTTACCAAAGTAGCGCATTTTAATTGTAGGGAGTGTGACCACCCTAAAAAGCATTGCTCTCTACAGAGACAGAGATGGACAGACACACACAAACACAGCTGCCAAGGCTTTGGTTAGACCTCCTACCTAACTATTTTATCACACTACAGCAGTACACAGTTATGGGACATGCCACAGAGATTACTGGGCTAGAACTCTCCCAAAGGTGTATTTCACAGTGGATAACCTCAGCATGCTTGTCAAAGTGGGGCTATGGGGAGGGCAGTGTGCTTGCATGGGCCATAGCCCATTCATCTAGGGGTTGACACGCAACATGCGGGAACAACCTGGGTCATATTTCACAGGTACATATATACAGCTACTAGATGACTTTCTTCCTTGTACAGACATGTTGCACAGCTAACACATGCACTACATACTCTGTAATGCTGACAGATACCAGTGGCTAGTATTTGCAGTGACATCTGACCCTCGTGTGGTTGTGGCCCTTTGGCTGTGTGCTGGGTGGGACAGGCCTGGATATCTACTTGTCACAGTCACCCTCTTTCACACATTATGTGCGTCTACCTCTGGCTTATTACAGTGTATTGTCCTTACATATATGCCTGTATTCCTATCCACTGTGTGTGCAAAGCATGGGTGGTGTATACTGAGGAGTGTCTGCACTAACATCTGTGGCTGGAAGATATGTCTGGTCCACTGGTGTTTGCAGACATGGCCTTCATGTTTTTAAGTGTGTGAGCATGCCCAGTATGACCTTTCAGTATGTTGTTGACTGACATTGCTTTCATTTGTCTATGTGTGTGGGCATGCCCAGTATGCCCATCATTACTGAATGTGTGGATCGAGTCCAGGTAGTTTGCACTGTAGTGCTGACCTTTGTGTTTTTCACCTACAGGTAGCATGCTGTCTCTGCAGGGTATCCGTCGAAAATTTGGCATTGACTGTTACTACATTTCTGTATAGGATGAGGGGAGGCACACCTGAATGTTTCTAAATTTCTACACAGGATTGGGGGGGCACACCTGACTGTTACTATATTTCTATGTAGGATGGGGGGGCACACTTTACTGTTTTTACATTTTTACACAGGATTGGGGGCACACCTGACTGTTACTACATTTCTACGTAGGAAGGGGGGCACACCTGACTATTACTACATTTCTACGTAGGATGGGGGGCAAACCTGAATATTTCTACATTTCCACACAGGATTGGGGGGGGCACACCTGACTATTTCTACATTTCTACACAGGATTGGGGGCTCACCTGACTGTGACTACATTTCTATGTAGGATGGGGGGCACACCTGACACTTGTACACATTTGCTAGGACTGTATTGGTATGTCGGGTACTCCACTTCATTCTGTAGTCTTACGTGCTGACTAGAGGCCTACTAGTGTATTACAGATCTTATAGGTTCATAGGATCATATTAGGCTATCTGCCCTAGGGCATTTATAAGCCTAGCCAGAGTGCGTTTGGCTTTTGCCACCCATTTTAAATGAATTTTGCTATGCCCTTTTTTTGAGGTTAGTATACTGTGCCTCTGTCTAACAGTGACACAGAAGTGATACCCGGGGTAAACCTACGATCTCCCATCTTCTCATCAAAATTCCTCTTGAAGAGAGTCAATGAGGAACTCTGCCTAACCTGGACTGGGATTTTATTCCAGAGTGAAGGGAGCCTCTGGGTTATGAATCTGTCCCTCCAGCATGTCCTATTTATTTCAGTGCTGAGGTCCAAGTCTCTTGAGCGTGTGGCTCGATGGGATTTGGATTTTCTGAGGTGCAGCATGTCCATTAATTCCAGGTTGGACATGGCTTTATATGTCAGGCACAGATCGCCTCTGAGCAGGCGGTATGCCACTGAGTAGAGGTGGAGTTTCTTTAACTGGGCAGCATATGGCATCTGTTTGAGCCCTTTGATCCTCTTGGTGAGGTACTTTTGGGGTCTTTCCAGTTGCTGCAGGTGTCTGGTAAGGTACATCCCAAAAGGGGCATTGTACTCAATTATGGGCCTGATGAGGGATGAGTAAAGAGGCATGATGACCTCCCCTGATCTAGATGTGAATCCCTTCATGATTAGGTGGGCTATATAAAATGTTTTTCTAACCACTTTGGCCACGTGGTTGTCAAATGAGAGATTGCTATTAACTTGGGTCCCCAGGTCCCTAATTACTTCTTCTGTACTTAATGGATTACCACCTATGTGGTAATTTGTGGGCACTTTGTTTTTGCCAAAGGGGATGACTATACACTTTTTGGCGTTTAGCTTGAGGCCATGGCTCTGGCACCAGTTGTCTGTTTCTATGAGGCCCTTTTGGAGGATGCTTGTGTTGGCTGTAGAGTCAATTATGGTGCCCAGTTTGCAGTCATCTGCGAACGTGTTCAGCCACAGTCCTTCCATGTTGGCCTGTACCTCTGAGAAATATATACTGAACAAGAGAGGTCCCAGGACTGAGCCTTGTGGGACGCCACTTGTAAATGGTTTGGAGTCTGACATGGCTCCACCAATTCTAAACATGTGGGTTCTGTCCTTGAGCCAGTTTGCAACCCATCTAGTGACATAGGGGTTTATATTTAAGCTGGTGAGCTTATCTATAATTCCCTAGTGGGGTATTGTATCGAAGGCTTTTGCGAGGTCCAGGTAGGCTGTGTGGACCACCTTCCCCTCGTCAATGGCCTTGGTGACTGTTTCAAAGAAATCAACCAGTTTTAAGAGGCAGGATCTGCCCTTAACAAAGCCAAACTGGGTAGGATCCAGTGTCTGTAGGTCCCCAATATCTTTATTTATGAGGTCCATGATGATCCTTTCCATAGCTTAGCTTTTAATTACCTACATATTAGTTTCTGATGTCCTACCCTTCAGAACTGACATCCCACTGCTTGACCTGCTGTAGTCTGTCTGTGTAGGCCTGGGGGGTTACCCATAGGCCTGATTCAGAGGCTATAGCACAGCCTTTGTTTGTGTTTGTCTACACCTGTCCTGCTGGCTATGTTGTTGGGTATGTGAACCCCCCTGACTGGCATGTGTGAGTCACTTACCTTGTGGGTTTCCCAGTATTGAGGGTGGTGCTGCAGGGCTGCCTATGTTGGATGCACATAGTACACTCCCTGCACATGGTTAAGCACAGGTAGTGTAATGTTTGGCATCACGTTTACTCTATGTGAGAGTCAGAGAGATGTGTTATTCCCTGGGTCCCTCCTGTGTCAGTGTATGTGCTATGCGTTGCCTCTTTGCCAAGGCCAGGGCATACTGGGCATGCCTCCTTCTGCCTACTGGGGCAGGCTCAGGTTGTTCCTTCTCTGAGTCACTCTGTGCCTGTGCAGGCCTTGGCAATGGTGGGGGGCTGTATGGCCCTGCCCCATGCTGTTCCTGCTGCAGCTGTTTCTGCAGGATCATATTGTGTAGTATGGCACATACAAGGACAATTTGGGTACATGCAGCTGCTGAGTAGTGCAAGGCTCCACCAGATGTATCCAGGCACCGGAACTGTGACTTGAGTATCTGAAACACATGATCTACTATAATTCTGGTCTGTGCATGTGCCTCATAATGGAGTTCTTGTTCAGGTGTGTGTGCATTTCTGATGTGTGTCATCAGCCCGGCTCCAGTGCGTATCCAGCATCCCCCACTAGGTGACCGTCAGGAATGTCCTCATTGGCAAATATCTGGTACAGCTGCGTCAGATGTCAGATATGGGAATTGTGATAGCTTCCAGGGCAGCCAGCACACACATTCATTATTATGCCCTGGGCATCACACACGACCTGGCAGTTGATGGAGGGGAAGCCCTTGTGGTTGATGTAGACCCTACCCCGTTCACCAGGTGGTGCTTTGATGCATATGTGCGTGCAGTCTATAGCACCCATTATCTCAGGGTATTCTGCTATTCGGTGGAAAAGTTGCATATTGCTGGCCAATGCCTCACGGGTGTTGGGGAAATATACGTGCTCACCGACATGTGCTGACATGGGATCCAGGAACTGGTGGAGTACCCCGGATGCTGATGCCTGTGAAATCCCCATCATATCCCCAGTTAACCTTTGGAAGGTACCTGTAGCTAGTATTCCTAGACCTACACATACCTAGGTATCCACTGGGATGGGTTTCCCTCTGTTAGTTCTGTGTGTGAGGCATGGCCAGCTCAGCTCAACAATTTGCTGTAGGACGTCCCTATCCTCCCTATAGCACTCCACTATATCCAGCTCATGTAGCCCATGGTAGGTTACCCTGGGTCTGTACACTCTTCTCCGTCTCCTCACTGTGGGTTGGTCGACAGCATTCAAATCCTCACCTCCCTCAGCTTCTTCCACAAGTTGTTGTATGATAGCTATTGCAGCTCCTATCATTTTGCTGTTGTGAGTGTTAAAAGTTCCCCATTTGTTTACACCGGTGGTATAGAGTGTGGGAAAAAACAGATGGGAAGGTGTTTGCATAGTTTATAGTAGTGTTCTGGGCTGGGCTGGTCTGCTGCCTGTATAATTGGCTGATTCTGATACATTTCACCTGCCAGCTAAGCTAGTTTTCCTTGATTACCTTCCTACTGCTGTTTTCCCTTCCCATTGCCTTCCTGTTTAAACCCAGGGGCACACTGCACAGAGTGCACAAATGTGCACACTGCTGCTATTTCCTGGTTTAACTTTTGTTTTCTGCCTTTAACACCCCCTTAGCCTTTGTGAACAGTGCTAGGCAGGTTTAGACACACCCCCTAGCTTAGCTGTGCAAAGCTAGGAGCAAACCCAAGCGACAGGGCTACAATCCGCTTATAGTATGCCTGACACACACCCCCAAGATGTCACCTAACTCCTAGGCTTACACCAAGCTATTCCTACTCTTACACTGTTGTGACCTGATTCACATGCTGGGGAAAACTGGGATTCACTATCCTTCCCTTCATTTGCATAGGATTGCCTGCTAATGCAGTTACATGTCTCACACTGAGCCTCCCCCCTTAGCAACCACTACTTACTGGCTATGTTTTATTCTGCTTGCCATTGACCTGCATGGCAGAATACTGATTTTAGTTAGAATGCTTAATCTAGGTTCATTTTGTTATTTTCCCCCCGATCCCATTTGCGCGTTGCTGCCCTAGGCTTAAACAGCCGAGATCAGCTAAAATAAATATAAAAGTTGCTTTCTGTATATTTTTTACTGTTTGCAATGCCAATGGCCTTATACTTGGCCATTGGCATGCTTACTATATGATATGCAGCCTTTATTTGGAGCTGTCACAGCTCCGTTTTGGATTTTGCAGAAATGTACTCGGTTGCTGAGTACATTTCTGCAGATATCACTAGTCCTGCATGGAAGGTTGCAAGCTTCCTGGATTTCAAAATCATCTCATTTGCATAGATTTCTCCTGCAAATGGGGTGATTTGCATACAGGGGCTTAGTCCATGTAGGATTATTGCAAGAGCGCTCGTGCATGCCCCCTGCAGGCTGTTCTTGGATCGCACTGCAGACTTATTGCCTGCTTGAGCTCCTGCACCGATCTTGCACACCATGCACGCTATAGAGAATCTGGGGGATTATGTTATGACACTGACATACTCTTTGCACTACAAATGTTGTATAGATCCAACTCATGTAACTATATCCAAATGCAGTGCCCCTATTATTAATTTGTGAAACATTAAACTATGTTTGGCAAGTAGTGGAAATTTGTGCCAGAGGTGGGGATACTTTGCAATTTTAATGAAGGCTTTCTCCCTTTAACCTTGTATTTGAAGACCCATGATTTTTGTGAAGGAATAGAAGGTCAAAGGTGGTTGGAGCTTTCTTGGTACAAAATAATAGGTATATATCTACATGAAAGAACGTATAAGGAACTGAGTATAGAGAGATGACTGCCAGTCTGTCCTCATAACTAAGATTTTGAGGCCACTAATTGGAGTTCTTTAAAGCTAAAGAATATGTTTAGACAAAGACATTATATTCAGTAATAAGTCTGATGTGATATGAGTAAAGGAGAAGTAATTCATCCTTGGATATTGGATAGATGCTCTTGGAAAGTAAATGATCCAGACTGAAGGCTGTCCTAAATATTGTGGAGATAAGATGGTCAAAAGATAAACAATTACAAACAAGACCATCTAGGTCTGTTATGACAGTGTCTGATTTGAGGGGTTCTTCACCTACACTCTATTCAACAATGTATTGTTTATTGAAGTTAGCTATGCTACATTTATCCAGTTTTTATTTGAGAAAATTGTCCTTACAACAGTTGCTAAGGTGTATGTTACTGTGTAAATAATGCATGACCAGGTGTGTTCCGAGGCCCTCCACGTGCAACGCTGCTTAGTCAGGCTAAAATAATGGTAGTCATGAGCTTCCTTACAGCCTAAGCTCCCAGGCAACTTAATTTGTTGCTGTGAAGAGGAGGACTCAATTTTCAGTGACCATTAACTGTACATTACCGCCATGTTGGAGAATGCTCATTCTCCAATCAGAGTGGTGATGTACAGGTCACCCTTGCTCTCAGTTTAATTTCTCCAGATCTCTAGAGTTACTAATACCACAACAGGAAAAGACCCCATTGCTCTGATAAAGTATGATTAAAGTCCATTCAATTAGTATTGTTTTGATATTTCATGTTAACTAAACGTGATCTTAGTAGTACCAGTAGTGTGCCCAGAACTGACTCTCGCAATATCGCAATATATATATATATATATATATATATATATATATATATATATATATATATATATATATATATATATATATATATATATATATATATATATATGTATATACGGTTCCCTATCAGAAGCCTGAAACACTATAAGCCTGAAAATCAAAATCCTGAAACCAAAAGCCTGAAAATTCAAAATCCCGAAAACCCCAAATCCTGAAACTCAAAATCCTGAAAACACAAATAATGCTAATATGTCACTATAAAGACACTAATATCTACCAACTGACCCTGACCCTAACCCTAACCCTAAGGTCCGTGACTATCGCACACTCACCTGACCCGCCCTAACCCTAACTCACTTAAACCCCTAACCCCAATATTTGTCACTATTGCATACATGCCTAACCTGCGCCCTAACCCTAACTCACTTAAACCGCCCCTAACCCTAACATAAAACCAACTGCACACTTACCTGAACCCAACGCATGACCTAACACCACAGGGCTAACAATAGCAAAGCCACAATGACGTCAGTATGTCCATTTTGTGTTTTCAGGATTTTGAGTTTCAGGATTTTGGGTTTTCGGGATTTTGAATTTTTAGGCTTTTGGTTTCAGGATTTTGATTTTCAGGCTTATAGTGTTTCAGGCTTCTGATAGGGAACCATATATACATATATATAGTTACATGTATCAGTAGCATATTGTTGGAACCGTCTGGGTGTGCTTCTTCCATAATGCCCTCATTTCTTTCTGCCTGCAAATCATGGTATTGTATGACTTTGTATCTCTGTACATAAAATACTGTAATCAAGGGGTGTGGCAATTTCAATGATCAATGCTACTTCTGTCTGCTATTCATATCTGGTTTTCTCACATCTATTTTTGAACTGTTGATAATGGGTGATCCCATGTGATATAAACTTCATCATTTTCTATAATGCTTTGTGGCTTATGTTCCCAATGCTTCTCAGCTGCTTCAATTTTATAATGCTTACACAATCCCCAGTGCAACAGTTTTGCCACATTATTATGCCTTTCAGTATACAGGCCTTCTGCCATTAATGTATCATTCCCAGCAACAAGATGTCCAACGGTTTCCAATTCTGGTTTACAAAACCTGCATTTAACTGTTTCTTCAACATGTTCAATGGCTTTGTAAACCAATGTGTATGTAATTCACTATCCTGGGTCACTAATATTAACCTTTTGGGTTATATTCACATCTCCTTAACCATTCTTGCATTAGATCCTGATTGACATGAGGTTGTTTAGGAGTTTTCTGTACTTGCAATTATATTTATGCATTTTACACATTTCTTGCCTACCTTCTCATCAGATCCTTCAGCTTGTATTTTTTCTTTTGTTTTTTTGTTTTTTTTTGGTACATTAATTTGCTGCCTGATTTGCATCAAATTCTGGACGTATTTCCATTTCTGCTTAACACTAATATGCTTCTGCTACACTAAGCAGGGAAGTCATCTTAGATATATTCTCCTCATGTTTTAAGACTTTCACTATGTTTGGATCTTGTGAGTCAGCAGATATGAATGCAGTCCTACAATTGCAGATCTATACATGTAATCAGTTTGGAGGAGGCCCATACCTCCTTCAGAATAAGAAATTTATAATCTTTATTATACATTGATTTTTATAAATCATTTGACAAGCATGAGGTATTTTTCTTCTTTTCCTGACCAACTGATCTGATATCTTTTGTGGCCAGCCAATCAACCCAAAACTATAAGTTAGAACAGGAAGATCAAATTGATTTATAGCATGAACTTTGTTCCTGGATATCAGGGCTGTTTTCAGTATTAATTTTAGTCTTCTAAATTATTCCTTTCTAAGTTTTATTTGCATTTGCTCATGTTTTATTGTTAATCCTTCATCAACTCCCCAATGTTTATACACTCCCTTCTGATCAAGTTCCTTTATATCACATTCCTGTTCGAGAGAGATATGTTCTTGGTGCTGCAGCTTTCCTTCTTTAAAGATTGCTTTTGCATGTTTATCAAGACAAAATGAAATTCTTATATCACCTGAGAAGGTTTTGTCCATTTGTAGCTGTACTTTCAGTTTCTCATTTGACGAACTATACAGTTTTACATCAGTCACAAAAAGAAGAGGAGAAATCTTTATACTTTGTTGTTTTCTGTGAGCCAAATTGTAGCCACAACCTAATCTATTAAGTAAACAGCTTATTTGGTTAAAGGCAAGACAAAAGAGCAGCTATGAAAAAAAGTCACCCTGGAATATCCCTGGGATAATGATTTGTTCTTCATCATGGCTTAGTTGCAAAAATGGTTTGCCAGTATTTCATGGTCACTCTAATGTAGTTGATCAATGTAGGGTAGAGATTAAACATCTGTAAGCACTCTTTTATCCATGAATGTGAATGCTGTCAAATGCTTTTTTTGTAGTCCTTCCATGCTATACTTGGAATCTTCCTGTTTTAAAATTCTCCATTATGACTTTATTTAGCAACAAATGATCCCTTGCTCCATATGACTTTATTTTATTACAATTCAGCTCTGTTGCCATGATTGAATTTTCTTCTAAATGACTATAAACTCTGTTGGCATCAGTTCCAGTGTACAGTTTACAAATTGTGAGAAGGCAAATTATTGGTTTATAGTTTTTAGCATATCTTGCAGGTTTACTCCTAAGGAGGAGTATCATTTTTCCTGTTGATAACCAGGTTGGTGTATGTTTGGAGTGTGCATATAAATAGTTCTTACTCATGGCTAAATCTTCATGCAGATATTTTTAGCCAGATGTTAGGTACTGCAAATGAGCCTGGAGTTTTACATTTATTAACTTGTCTTAATCTTGTTTCAATTCATCTGGCCATCACTTCATCCAATTTCATATCCGGTACATTTAAACTTCTTATTCTTTCTTTTACTTCCTCTATCAATTCAACATCTTTGCTATGTTCCAGAGGATCTTTAACGATATCTATCTATTTATTTATTTATTTATTTATTATGTATGTATGCATGTATTTACTTACTTACTTACTTATTTACTTACTTATTTATTTAATGACATTTGGTGACCGGGAAAGTATGACTGGGTCAGAATCCCATTTTCAGTAGAGGCCAGGGTAGAAAAGCTCCATTTATTATTTAAACATTAACAATGACATGGAATGATAAAACCAGATAACATCATATTTAAAACTGCACTATATATTCAACAGGTAATAATAAAATGTATAAAATATGCATTTACAATTTGCATTGTTTGTATAGGCATTAGGAAAAGCAGACCCCTTTGATAATTCAGGAAAGGACAGCCAGTTGTTAAAAATAATAGTGCAGATAAGTAAATAAGTAAGATGTAGAAGTAAAAAGAAACATTTAGAAGTAGGGAGAAGGTGATAGTGGATAGTGTGGAATATTATATTGAGAAAGAAAGTATTGTGATGGAGATATAGGAAATAAGAAGTGGACAGATTATAAGGGGGTGAAAGATGTAACAAGTTATCAGAAGGTTGGGAGGGTGAGGAGAAAGGAGAGAGGAACAAGATAAATTAAACTAAAAAAGTGGGTGGTTAGTTATTGGTTGTAGGGCATATTTCTCTAAAATGTATCTATTTCTTTGTTTTTGGTGGTGTTTCTATTCCTTTTGCCTTTTTTTCCAAATCTATATAAAACCTTTTTGTGGCAATCAATAAATTACTTATTTTGCATTTTGCCTTTATATTTTTTCTTCATATCTTCTAAGTTTTTTCTCCCTGTGTGGATATCTTTAGTTTAATATTTGCAATAGTGTATGATAAATCCTGGACTGCTCTGATACTATATATTGTTCTTATCATATCTTTCTTTCTGAGTATTTTTGTTAGTCTGTTCTCTTTTCAATGCTCTTTTAACAGTGACACTTCTTGTTTTAATTTCTTTATAGTTTTCTCTATTCAATACTTCCATGAAGGCATTTTATTTCTTCCTTTCCTTTACCTTACTACCCTGTGCTTTGTGATAAGACTTTATCTGATATTAATTTAGCTACACAGTAATAAATCCTATTTACTTCTGTTATATTGCTAGCATTTCTATGAACAGTCTTAATTATTGTGTTCATTTGTTTTATCAAACTTTAATGTTTTCAGTCTTATTGACTTTCTGTAATCTATTTCTTTCATTGATCTTAATATGTCCGCTCAACTTTATTAAATCAATCAACTCTTCCTTTAGATCATTTTCTTCTAAACTAAAGGCACATTCTTCTCTGTATGTTTTCTGCAAGCATTCTACAGAAACTTCCAGAAAAGTTTCCTGTACCATATTCTCTATAGCTTCATCCTGTGTCATCCAGAATTATTGTGTTCATTTGTTTTATCAAACTTTAATGTTTTCAGTCTTATCGACTTTCTGTAATCTATTTCTTTCATTGATCTTAATATGCCCGCTCAACTTTATTAAATCAATCAACTCTTCCTTTAGATCATTTTCTTCTAAACTAAAGGCACATTCTTCTCTGTATGTTTTCTGCAAGCATTCTACAGAAACTTCCAAAAAAGTTTCCTGCACCATATTCTCTTTAGCTTCATCCTGCATCATCCATTGTTATTCCATGTGGGAACTCACTGGCCTATCATTCCACAACATTGACTTTGTCAGAGTTGCCACAATGTCTTATTCCTGTTGCTGTGCAATGCCAAATGAAATGTATTGGTTTCCTGCTGAAGGATCCAAAGTATCTTCATATGGCAACAGATTGGATGCTTCCTGCTCCACTGGATTCTCCTTAATTTGGGGAATCATTGTTCTACCATGCTTGTGATGTTAGCACAGTTAGCTTTTCTACATTAAATCCTTCATATCACAGGTGATCCATAACTTCAATTTCTATTTCTTTAACTTCTCCACTACTAATCCTTTTTTCTACTTTCCCCCTATGTTTTCTTATTTTTTTGTATGGTAAATTTTTCCATATCAGGATGTCTTTGTATTTCTCTTCACATATTTTTGCTGCTGCTTTTTTGTATTGATTAGTTTTGCTTTTCCTTTTGCATAAATATTTCACCACATTAATTCACTTTTTCTTTCCCATGCCCATATTTCTTCTTCAGATTTCTCCTCCTTTCAGCTTCGATTTTTTTAACTTCTACTTTACTAATCTTCTGTTCTACAGTCGACCTTTGTGATCTTATTTTTGCATTGTGAAATTATCTCTGGTTGGGTGTCTTTGCCTGTATTTCTCTTGAAATATCTTTGGAGCTGCTTTTTTGTATTGATTAATTTGTTTTTTCCTTTGCATAAATATTGCAACAAATGAGACCTATCTTTCTTTCCCATGCCTACATTGCGTCTTTATACCTTTCAAAAATCTCTAGATTTAATTCTTTATATTTTTGCACTTCCTCGGTCACTTCTTTTTCCAAACGGCCCAAGGTTTCTTGGTCCATATAATGTTTTTCATCAATCTGCTGTATTAATGAGCACTAATTTGCATTTGAAGCTTTTGACAGTTTTTCTTCTTCAAGTGTTTTTCTTTCCACTAATTTCTCTCTCTCCCTCTCTCTTAATCTTTTTGCATATCTTCTATCCAGAAATTCCAGGCTTCTTGCATAAAAGAAACAGCCTTCTGCCTGTGACAGTGCTTAGTATGAGTAAAATAATGGCCGCAGTTGACTTTGTTACAGTTCAAGCTTAATATGCTGCCCTGAAGTGTCATATTCATTTTTCAGCAGGCATTAACTGTACATTAGCACCTTGTTGGAGAATGTGCATTGCATAATCAGAGTGGTGATCTACAGGACACCCTTTCTCTCTCATTTTAATTTCTCCAAGACTTTTGGGTTTCTAATACCACAATGGGAGTGGACTCCATTCATAAGTTAAAGTATGATTAAAGTTCATGGTTAGTATTATTTTAGTCTTTGCTGTTAGCCAAAAGTGCTCTTTGCAGCACCATCGGTGTGCCCAGAACTGACTCCTTCTGCAATTCATATGAAGTTACATGTATTGATAGCATATATAAATATGACTGTAAATCTTCTTTTATAAGACCCATTGCACCTACATCTATTAGAAGTATCTGGGTATCCTTCTTCCACATTGCCCTTCTTTCTGCCGCAAATCCTAATGACTTTGTTTCTCTCTGTACATATGACACTGTAATCACTGGGTGTAGCAATTTCTATGATCAATGTTACTTTTGTCTTCTTTTCCTCAACTGCTATATCTGGTTTTCTCCCATCTATTTTTTGAGCTGTTGGTAATAATGGGTGATCCCATGTGATATAAACTTCATCATTTTTCTTTAATCCTTTGTGGTTCATGTTTTCAATGCTTCTCAGCTACTTCAGTAATGTAATGCTTGTACAAAGTCCAATGCAACAGTCTTGTCACACTATTAGGCCTTTAAGTATACAGGCCTTGTCCCATTAGTGTATCATACCCAGCTACAAGATGTGCAACTATTTCCAATTCTGTTTTACAAAACCTGCATTTGTCTATGTCTCTCACATGTTCAATGGACTTTGTAAACCAATGTGTATGTAGTCCACTATTCTGGGCCGTCAGTATTTACCTTTCATCTTTTCATGTAAATACACCTTGCTTTGACTATTCCTGCATTAAATATTGATTGACATGAAGTTGTTCCAGGACTTTTCTGTACTTCCAACTAAATTTATGCATTTTCCACATTTCTTGCCTTCTCATCTGATCCTTCACCTTATATTCTTTCTTTTGTTTTTTAGGCACATTCAGTTGTTGCCTGATATTTATCTACTTCTGGTTTGATTTCCATTCCCTCTGGACACTGACATGCTTCTGCTAAACTAAGCATGAAAGTCATATTAGACTTGTTCTCCTCATCTTTTAAAACTTTCTCTATGTTTGCATCTTGTGAGGTCAGCAAGTATGTATGCAGTCCTACAACTGCCAATCTATACAAGTAATCAATTTCAGCAGGCCCATAACTCCTTCAGAATGGGGAATATATAATCTTGGTATATACTGATTTTTATAAATCATTTGATAAGCATGAAGCATTTTTTCTTGTTTTCCTGTCCAAATGATACCAATAACTTTTGGGGCAGGACAAACCCCCCAAAACTGTAAGCTTAAACAGGAAGAGAAAATTCATTTGTAGCTTGGACTTTGTCCCTAGATGTCAGAGCTGATTTCAGTATTAATTTTAGTGTTCTAAAATATTCCTCACTAAGTTTTATTTGCATTTGCTCATGTTTTATTGTTGATCCTTTGTCAGTACCCAAATATTTATGAACTCCCTCTTGCTAAAGTTCCTTAATATGACATATCTGTCCAAGACAGATATGTTCATGGTGTTGTTGCTTTCTTGCTTTAAATGTTGTGTTTGTAATTTATCAAGACCAAATGGCATTCTTATATCATCTTAGAAAATATTGACCACTTGCAGTTGTGCTTTTAGTTCTTCATCCGATGAACTATACAGTTTTAAATCACTCACAAAGATAAGATAAGAAGTATTTATACTTTGTTGTTTCCAAGGGTTAAGGGATATACAAATGAGCAGCTGTGACAAAGAGTCACCCTGGAATATCCCCCTTTGAATTTTTATCCCTGGATAATAATTTGTCCTTTATCATGGCTTAACTGCAAAGTAGTTTGTCATTGTTTTAAAGTCACTGTAATGTAATTGATTAATGTAGGGTTTGTCTGACACATTTCTAAGCACTCTTTTATCCATGAATGTGGGATGCTGTGAGATATTTATTTCTAGACTGTCCATGCCGTAGTTAGATTCTTCACCTTTTTACAATTCTCCACTTTGACTTTATTTAACAAATGATCCTTTGTTCCATATAACTTTCTTTTGTTTCCTTTTTGTTCTATTGGCATGATTGAGTTTTCTTCTAACTGACTAAACTATTGGCATCAATTCCGGTATATAGTTTATACATTGTTGGAGGGTAAGTTACTGGTCTATAGTTTTTAGTATATGTTGCAGGTTTGTTCTTAAGAAGGGGTATCATTTTTTCCTGTTACCAAGGTTGGCATCTGTCTGGGGTATGCATTCAAAAAAGTTCTTATTAATGACTAAATCTTCATGTAAAGATGTTAATTCTTTTAGCCAGAAGTTAGGTACTACATCTAGGCCTGGGGGGTTCCAATTAGGAGCTTTTCTTAATTTTGTTTCAGTTTCTCTGGTCATTACTTCATCCCATTTCATATACCATATATTTGAACAACATATTCTTTTTTGGCAGTAAGGCATCCCTTTTGCCTTGTTTCCTAATTCTCTATATTTTTTGGACCATCAATAAATTGCTTAGTTTGTACTTTTCCTTTATATTTATCTGCATATCTTCTGAGTTTTCCTGCCTAGGCTGATATATTTAGTTTATTATTTGCAAGGATGTATTATAGATCCTGGTCTCTTGTGATACTGTCCTTTCTGTAATGTGATCTGTCTAATGTTGGAGTAATTTGGAATTAATGGAAGATCAAATGAGATCTCCCAATTTACAGTTATCTGCTAACTTAGATAACCATGAGTGAAGGATACTGTCCTGAGGCTCTGAGAAATATATGTCAAATAAGTCTGGACCCAAACATGAGCCCTGTGAAACAAGCATTGATAACTTGTTTTCCTTTCAGATGTGGCTTCTGTGAGTGTAACAACATGGTTTCTTAATATCGAGGCTGTATAATTTTTAATTTGTTACTCCAACAATTATGTGGTTCTACAGGTAACTTGCTTCTGAACTCAATCAGTAAAATGGTGCATCCATATATGTACCAAAGCACCAATCTAATAACTTTGGAGTTTTCAATGACATAGTCCTGGGTAGTTTTTCACTATATTTGTAAACAAAATGCTTAAGATCTATCAAAGAGACTTACAGACAGATTTACTTAATTTATGTATAAAGTCAATCTGTATTATTTCACTCTTTTAATCCCACAAAACAAGTTTGTTGTCCAGATTACAGTTAGATCCATACAAAACTTTAGCGACAATGCCAATAAAAACTAAACACAAAAAGGAGTTTGGTGTGGCTGCTATTATTCAATTTGCTACATTAACAATACATTTTAATAATTAATTAAAAAAAATGGATGACAAAGACAGAAGTCATTGATACTGACTGGAAGAATGAAATAGATTGGAAGGAATTGTATTTCTTCTACTAACTATAATTTTTCCCAGCAGCAGAGATTATCTGCAAAAAAGTTAAAATGTTCCATAACTAAATGGATATTAGATTCCCTATACAAAAAGGAAAATATATGTGCATCTTACAGATGCAAGGTGATTGCACACTGATTACATGTTCTTATAACAGAAGCTACAGTTTGACAGAAAACACTGAAATGCCACAGGGAGTTGAAAGTTTAAAAGTTAATTGATAGTAACATATCATATAGCTGTACTTACACAGAAATGTGGTTATCGTGTAGATGCACCGTTACAACATGTTGCGTTACATATCACCCAAAGCATCCACTGGGGTGGAACTTTCTGTGAAAATAAAACATCAACTCCTAGATAGGATTACACTGAATATCAAATCATACTCAAAGATGGCAGTAATATAGTCCAAATTATTACTAATAAACATAGATGATGCTGGTGTTTTTTTGCTATAGGATTGCCTTAATGTTGAGTTGGGGTGGTAGTAATTATCCTAATTTTCATGACTGAAGTGCAAGATACAAATATTACAATTTTCTTCAGGACACTTAAGATCAATGGTATGAGGAATGATGGCCTTGTTTTGCTCTGCTCTAATTTACTCCAATCTTCTCTCTCTAATTCCTCTTCAAATCTCTACTCCTCAATTCAAAAATTCCAAAAATCACAGCAAGCCTCCTCCGATTAAATAAACATAAAAATATCTGCTTCATTTCCTTATACATCTCCCCAGGCAACAATATCTCCACCCTTGAAGATATTCTATACTGGGCCTCAACTGAAATAAAATATGAAACCTATATTCTAGGCGATATCAATATCGATTGGAATAAAATCAACACACCACCCCCCTCACTTTCCATTAACCATCTCAACTTCACCCAAGTAATCTCTTCAATAACTTGCCCTAACAAAAATCACCCCCCAGGATCCATCTTAGATTGGATTCTGGTCTCCCATCCAAACAAGATCACTCTCTGTGGCACTATCCCTGACACCTTCAGTGACCATCTCCCTGCCTTCATCCATTGATCAAGTAGCTCCTTCCAACACCAACATCTCTACATTCAAACTCATAACCTCAGCAACTTCAACCCCTCAATTTTTTCTAACATCTTTAAACAAATTAACTGGCAACCTCTAAATACCCTCCCACTCGACAATGCTGTTGAGCACTTCAACTCTATCTTCCTAGTTACTCTTAACTCACTAGCCCCACTAAGAAATAAACAAATCAAAACTAATTCTGCACCATGGCTGACCAAAGAAACTAAACAAATTATGCATCACAGAGACAAATCCTGGAAGCTGTATCAAAAAAATAAACTGTCTTCGACCTTACTCCTATATACCCAACTCCGCAATCAAGTAAAAAAAAACTTATTACCAAAGACAAAAAAAACTACTATTATAAACTTCAGTCCAATAACAATAATAACTCAAAACAGTTCTGGAAATCAGTCAGCTCCCTACTTCTTCCTGGATCTCAAAACAACCCTCGCCCTGGCCCTAATCTATCTGACAGTGAACTGTGCTCCCAGTTCAACACCTTCTTTACTGAATCCATAGCTACGCTAACCAAAACATTCCCTAATTATGACCCACCTAACTCCCTCTTCCCATCACCCAGCAACCCAAACAACAATCCCATCAATTTCCATCTCAAACCTGTTTCCACAACTTCTATAAAAAAGCTTCTATCCAAGCTAAAGCCATGCTCTAATGCCCCTGACAACATTCCCTCTTACTTCCTCAAACATGCAGCTGAAGGAATCACTCTCCCAATTGGTATTCTGATTAATAGATCCATAAATGAGTCATATGTTCCAAAACTCTGGCATTCAGCCTACATTCTACCTTTTCATAAAGGAGGCAAAAACACTGCTATTTCTAACTTCCGCACTATTGCCCTACTATCTCCAATATCTAAAATTCTAGAAAAATGTGTCCACCATCAACTTTTACCTCATCTAATTCAGAATGACCTCCTAACACCCACCCAGCACAGCTTCCGTCTTGGCCACAGTACCATAACTGCCCTACTTTCCTTCCTAGAAACTGCACGAGACTCTGGACTCGTATCCACAGTTCTCCTAAATCTTTCAAAAGCCTTTGACACCATCTCCCACACACACCTTCTTCATCATCTGGCTAATCTCAATCTCTCCCCAAATACTCTATCTTGGTTCTCCAGCTATCTATCTGATAGATCTCAAGCAGTCAAATGGAAGAACTCTTTCTCTTCCTTCCTGCCTACACCCACTGGCGTTCCTCAGGGGTCTATCCTTGGACCCATGCTTTTCAACATCTTTATAAATAACCTACACACCTTCATCCCTGACACTACAGTCATCCAATATGCTGATGACTCTACCTTGATCTGTTCTGCCTCAAACTTTCCTGAACTACTGTCCAAAACCCAATTAGCCTTTACCACTACAGAGAACTGGATGCACCAAAATCACCTTTCTCTCAACTCCAATAAATCCATAATACTAATTTTTCTCCACTCCAAAATTTCATCTTTGGACAAAAACACTTTCAATGTCATAAGTCAAACTAACACTGCCATTGAAGTGGTTCCCTCTGCAAAACTCCTTGGCATTACCATAGATGAATACCTCAAATTTGATCTTCGCATTCAACAAAACATAAAAAAACTCACCAAAAGCTAGGTATGCTATATAGGAACAATCATTTTCTTTCCAACTCCACTAGGCATACCTTGGCAATCACCTACCTCCTCCCTTCCCTTCTATATGGAGCCCCTCTTCTAACCAATTTATCTGTCACCAACAACTCTAAGCTTGAAGCTTGCTATAATAAGATCTCTAAATTTGCAACTAAATCCAAAACATCAGCTCACCACTACCTCAGCCTACACTCTCTGAACTGGTTAGAACTCCCTCACCACCTAGACTATATACAACTAACCACCGCTCACAAACTAATATTCTCCCCAGACAAATGCCCAGCATTAAAGGACATCCTTCCTCCATACATCCCTAACAGATCACTGAGATCTGAGCACCAAAACCTAATCGCCATTCCCAAACCCAAGCGACCCACTGGCCAGCTTTTACTATCCTTCTCTCTAGGTAAAAAATGGAACTGTCTGCCTCCTTCTCTTAGGACTATGCCCAACACCGAATCCTTCAAGAGCCAACTTTTTCTTCACCTATCTTCCAAATGGAAATGCTCCTGCTTTCACCCCACATAAATTCTAGGGACTCCCCACTAAGCTCCCCTTACCCCCTCTCCACTATACTCTCATTCTTATTCTTATGACACAAAAGATGTAGAACCAGCAGACTTTAACTGCTGACCCCTAACATGTAAATATTGTTTCAAAAAAAAAAAATCTCTGTAGTCAAGATGTTAAACTGTCTCAATTTGTTTAACTGTCTCATAATTTATATTATGTCTCAAATGTATTTGTTTTTTTCACTTTTTAACCTTTATTCGTATTTTGCTAACCTATATTGTATGGTATTTCACTTTGCAACCTTTATTCTTCATTTTGTATCCAATATTGTATTAAATTGTTCATGGAGCTTTTCTCCCCGGGCCTCCACTGAAAATGGGCAATTCTTGGCCCAGTGGACTTCCCTGGTAATCAAATTAATAATAAATAATAAATAAAAATAATTTTTGTTCACCAGATTATCCCATCAAGCATGACGTACATTCAGGTTCCATCAAAAATAATATTCATTCTACTAGGACATATTTTGTCAGCATACCACAGAAGTCTCCCATCTCTTTCCTGATTGTGGGAAGATATACATTACTGCAATAGCATGGCCCAGGATGGAGATTTAGTGGCACAATGCATATTTACAGAGACATTTGTTGAATCTTTAAAAATCACCATACTGATGGATATGATGTTATGTTATCAACTGAGAATATGGAACAGCAGTGTCCCAGTGATCATTCTGTTCCTCAGTGGGCAGATGTAGCTCAGAAATACACTCCACTGAACACCGAATACTTTCCTGCTGGTGCTTGAGATGTTGACTCTTCCACTGCACCAGTGAGAGCTTGAAAGGAAGAAAAAATTCTTTACTGTAGAAATATAGAGGGGTCACTGAATCAATGGAAAGCAAGGAGAAGTTGTGAAGCCTAAGAAAACATGTCTGTATACAGCAGCAGTCAGTGCTGTACCACATTGCCAGAAAGCATCTCGTGTAAGAATAAAAATAAAAAAACAACTGAATACATACTTATATATATATATCTATCTATCTATATATATATATATATATATATATATATATATAAATATATATATATATATATATATATATATATATATATATATATATATATACATACATATATATATATATATATATATATATATATATATATATATATATATATATAAATATATATATATATATATATATATATATATTTATACACACACACACACACACACATATATCTACTTTTGGCTGTTCCCGTTAGGGGTCGCCACAGCGGATCAACTGTTTCCATTTCTTCCTGTCCTCTGCATCTTTCTCTGTCACACCAACCACCTGTATGTCCTCTCTCACCACATCCATAAACTTTATCTTACGTCTTCCTCCTTTCCTATTACCTAGTAGATTAACCCTTAGCATCTTTTTCCCAATATACTCAGCATCCCCTCCTCAGCACATGTCCAAACCAATGTAATCTTGTCTCTCTGGCTTTGTCTCCAAACCTTCCAACCTGGGCTGACCCTCTAATATACTTACTCTGAACTATTGACCACAGGTATTTAAACTCATCCACCTTCACCACCTCTACTCCTTGCATCCTCACCATTCCTCTATCCTCCCTCTCATTCACACACATATATTCTGTCTTAGTCCTGCTGACCTTCATTCCTCTTCTCTCTAGAGCATATCTCCATCTCTCCAGGGTCTCCTCCACCTGTTCTCTACTCTCACTACAGATCACAATATCATCTGCAAACATCATAGTCCACGGGGACTCCTGTCTGATCTCGTCTGTCAACCTGTCAATCACCATTGCAAATAAGAAAGGGCTCACATCTGATCCTTGATGTAGCCCCACCTCCACCTTAAATGCATCCGTCACTCCCACTGCAGACCTCACCGCTGTCACACTTCCCTCGTGCATATCCTGTACCACTCTTACATACTTCTCTGACACTCCTGACTTCCTCATATAATACCACACCTCCTCTCTAGGCACCCTGTCATATGCTTTATCTAAGTCTACAAAAACACAATGCAACTCCTTCTGACATTCTCTGTACTTATCCATCAACACTCTCAGAGCAAACATCGCATCTTTAGTGCTCTTTCCTGGCATGAAACCATACTGCTGATCACTAATCATCACATCCCTTCTTAACCTAGCTTCCACTACTCTTTCCCATAACTTCATACTGTGACTGATCAATTTAATCCCTCTGTAGTTACTACAGCTCTGCACATCACCCTTATTCTTAAAAATCGGTACCAAAACACTTTTTCTCTATTCCTCAGGCATCCTCTCACTTTCCAAGATTTCATTAAAAAATCTGGTTAAAAACTCCACTGCCATTTCACTTAAACACCTCCATGCTTCCACAGGTATATTATCTGGGCCAACAGCCTTTCCATTCTTCATTCTATTCATAGCTATACTTACCTCCTTTTTGCTAATCCATTGTACTTCAAGATTCACTATCCCTACATCATCCAACCTTCTCTCCCTCTCATTCTCTTCATTAATCAACCCCTCAAAGTACTCTTTCCATCTCCTCAACACACTCTCCTCGCTTGTAAGTATGTTTCCCTCATTATCCTTTATCACCTTTACCTGCTGCACATCTTTCCTAGCTCGGTCCCTCTTTCTAGCCAGTTGGTACAGGTCCTTTTCTCCCTCCTTAGTGTCCAACCTTTCGTACAACTCTTCATATGCCTTATCCTTATCCTTCGCCACCTCTCTCTTTGTCATGCACCTCATCTCCTTATACGCCTGTCTACTTTCTTCATCTCTCTGACAATCCCTCTTCTTCTTTGCCAACCTCTTTGTCTGTATACTCTCCTGTACTTCCTCATTCCACCACTATATATATATATATATATATATATATATATATATATATATATATATATATAAAACCCCGCCACTGGGGATGCACAAGCCAGTGCATTTCTTTGTGCTGACCCAATCCCGGATAAATGGGGAGGATTGCATCAGGAAGGGCATCCGGTGTAACATTTTTCCAAATCATACATGTGGACAACAGTACAGATATACATACCGGATTGGTCGAGGCCCGGGTTAACAACAACTGCCACCAGTAATGTTGGCCAACAGAGTGCTGGCGGAGATTGGGCTACTGTTGGCCGAAGGAGGAGAAGAGGGGGAAGGCATGCCCGAAGGCAGGTAAAGGCTAGGACTGTGATAGTGAGGGTCAGAACTTTGAATATTGGCAGTATGGCTGGTATAGGGAGAGAGCTAGCTGATATGATGGACTGAAGGAAGGTTGTATATTGTGTGTGAAAGAGACCAGATGGAAGGGGAGCAAGGCTAGGTGTATTGAAGGTGGGTTCAAATTGTTTTATCATGGTGTGGATGGGAGGAGAAATGGCGTAGGGGTTATCTTGAAGGAACAGTATGCTAAGAGTGTTTTGGAGACGGAAAGAGTGTCGGATAGAGTGATGTTTATGAAGCTGGAAATTGATGGTGTAATGATTAATGTTGTTAGTGCATATGCTCCAGAAGTTGGGTGTGCGATGGATGAGAAAGAAAAATTTTGGAGTGAGTTGGATGAAGTGGTGATGACTGTACCCAAGGGTGAGAGACTGGTGATTGGAGCAGATTTCAATGGACATGTTGATGAAGGGAACAGAGGGGATGAGGAAGTGAAGGGTAGGTATGGTGTTAAGCAAAGGAATGCAGAACGTCAGATGGTAGTGGATTTTGTGAAAAGGATGGACATGGCTGGGATGAATACATATTTTAACAAGAGGGAGAAGCATAGGGTGACCTACAAGAGTGGATGAAGATGCACACAGGTGGGTTATATCTTATGTAAAAGGGCCAGTCTGAAGGAGATTGGAGACTGTAAAGTGGTGGCAGGGGAAAGTGTAGTTAGGCAGCATAGGATGGTGATTTGTAGGATGACATTAGTGATCAAGAAGAGGAGGATGAGTGTGAGGGCAGCATCAAAGATCAAATGGTGGAAAGTGAAAAAGGGTAATTGTGAGGTGGAGTTCAGGGAAGATTTAAGACAGGCACTGGGAAGCAGTGAAGAGGTACCGAATAGCTGGGTAACTACAGCAGAGCTAGTAAGAGAGATGGCTAGAAAGGTGCTTGGTGTGACATCTTGAAAGAGGAAGGAGGACAAGGAGACCTGGTGGTTGAATGAAGTACAGGAGAGTATACAGAGAAAGAGGTTGGCGAAGAAGAAGTGGGATTGTCAGAGAGATGAAGAAAGTAGACAAGAGTATAAGGAGATGAGGTGCATGGCAAAGAGAGAGGTGGCGAAGGCTAAGGATAAGGCGGATTAAGAGTTGTATGAAAGGCTGGACACTAAGGAGGGAGAAATGGACCTGTACTGATTGGCTAGACAGAGGGACCGAGCTAGTAAAGATGTGCAGCAGGTACGGGTGATAAAGGATAAGGAGGGAAATGTACTCACAAACGAGTAGAGTGTGTTCAGCAGATGGAAATAGTACTTTGAGGGGCTGATGAATGAAGAGAATGAGAGGTAGAGATGGTTGGATGATGTGTGGATAGTGAATCATGAAGTGCAGTGGATTAGCAAGGAGGAAGTAAGGATAGCTATGAAGAGGATGAAGAATGGAAAGGCTGTTGGTCCAGATGACATACCTGTGGAAATATGGAGGTGTTTAGGTGAAATGGCAGTGGAGTTTTTAACTAGATTGTTTAATGAAATCTTGGAAAGTGAGAGGATGCATGAGGAATGGAGAAAAAGTGTTTTGACATCGATTTTTAAGAATAAGGGTGATGTGCCGAGCTGTACTAACTACAGATAGATTAAATTGATCAGTCACAGCATGAAGTTATGGGAAAGAGTAGTGGTAGCTAGGTTAAGGAGAACCGTGATGATTAGTGATCAGCAGTATGGTTTCATGCCAGGAAAGAGCACTACAGATGCGATGTTTGCTCTGAGAGTGTTGATGGAGAAGTACAGAGAAGGTCAGAAGGAGTTGCATTGCGTCTTTGTGGACTTAGAGAAAGCATATGACAGTTTGCCTAGAGAGGAGTTGTGGTATTGTATGAGGAAGTTGGGAGTGTCAAAGAAGTATGTAAGAGTGGTACAGGATATGTACAATGGTAGTGTGACAGCGGTGAGGTCTGTGGTGGGAGTGATGGATGCATTTAATGTGGAGGTGGGATTACATCAAGGATCAGCTGTGAGCCCTTTCTTATTTGCAATGGTTAAGGACAGGTTGACAGATGAGATCAGACAGGAGTCTCCATGGACTATGATGTTTGCAAATGACATTGTGATCTGTACTGAGAGTAAGGAACTGGTGGAGGAGACCCCGGAGAGGTGGTGATATGCTCTAGAGAGAAGGAGAATGAAGGTCAGCAGGACTAAAACAGAATATATGTGTGTGAATGAGAGGGAGGATATAGGAATGGTGATGATGCAGGGAGTAGAGGTGGCAAAGGAGGATGAGTTTATATACTTGAGATCAGCAGTTCAGAGTAATGGTGAGTGTGGAAGAGAGGTGAAGTAGAGAGTACAGGCAGGATGTAGTGGGTGGAGAAGAGTGGCAGGAGTGATT